>NC_090324.1:202115890-202300889 GCF_040869045.1 Eurosta solidaginis
ATGTTCGGTGCCGGGACAGTGAAGCGGACGAAGCATACTGTTTCGGGCAATCCCAGCATCGAAACGGAAGCAATCTCATATGCCGATTTAGGTGGGCTATCAAAAAAGGTAGAGACGGTGCGGTCGCACATACGGCATTGGTACGCACCGTGGGGTGGCCGCTGCCACCACAACACGCCCTCGAGACTAGCGTAAAATTTCCTGTACCAGGTGATGGTTGGCATGTGAACCGCAAGAGGCGTCCGCAGAGCTCTGAGGACACTGGGGTTCACGCGCCTCGACCCTTCCGCCACCGCCTGCTGCACCAGCTCGTCCGGCACGTGACAGATGTAGGAGCCCCTCCGCCGGTCAGGATACAGGACATCCGCCACCACGTAGATGGGCTCCTCATCCCCTGCCTCCAAACTCACTATGAGCAATTGCATCGGTTCCATCTGAAACGAAAAAGAAAAAAAGGAGGAGAACCATTAGGACAAATATAAAATGTGTTATAATGGTCTCATACTTACGTCGTTACACGTTGGGTTTTGCTTAAATAGTGACAATGGAGTAGCAGGCATGGACTAACCACAACCTTCCAGTAACGGGTCCTTAAAATCCCGGGTACGCGTCTATAGCAAAAGGAATCAGGGCTGCCATAAATCCCTAGAAGTATAAATCACCCATAAGTATGTGTGTGTAGAAACACATAAACACCATAATTTTCCACGAGATGGCAACCCACGGCACAACAACGGCAGTCTCATTAGTGCTGTCATACTAAGAGAAAAAAAAAGGCGGATACTGAAAACTAAATATACAAAAGCAGTACCGAAAACCGCAAAACATCAAAATCGGTACTGACGTGTTTTACTCATATGGGCGTCTCGGGCAGTCCCAACCCAACCAATCATACACAACAAAGGAGTTCCAAAAAAGTTCGTTAACAACAAACATTCATGCCTTTAGCGTCCGAGTCCCGAAAGGAATACGTCCCGGAATTAGAAAAACTCAACTTTTTCTATTGGCCTAGTTTTACTACTGCCCCAGTGACCTAGTTTTTTTCAAGGAAAAGCAAATACATATACATAGATTCGCACGCCACAAACCATACAAGCCATCAGCTGACAAAAACCATACGACAGGGTTGCATGTAACATTTACCATAATGGTACGTGCAGATAGAACGCGTCGTGGAGAACGCTTCGTTAATCGGAAAAGTTCATGTCAGGGAATGACAAATAATACAATATTGCTTGGTGAAATTGTATTTAATATTCAGTTTAAACCACCTAGACTTTTTCAACCACTTCATATAAGCACATGCAGTTGGTGGATTTTCGAATTTAATTCGCTATTTAATTTTCGCTATTCGTCATGAGCTTTCGCACACAATTACATGCATCATTTCGTTGGTTTTTCACGCTTCTCTGAAAAGAAAATTTTTCGCTTCTAAGCACCGCAAAAACAGTGATAAGGGTGAACCACTCCACACAATGATAAAATATCTACTGACTAACTTAAATACGCAATGATTTGGTTGGGTGGCTTGGAATCACGTGCGTTCCAACCTCCCACGCTCATCACCAAAACAAAAAATTCTGCTCGGGTGGCTTGGAATCACGTCCGTTGCAACCTCTCATACACTGCAATCTTACTGGTCTTGTTAAATATGCATAGACTGCTCGAAATCACGTCCATTTCGACAGCACTAATAATCATCACCAATCAACCCCATGGCCCCTAGCCCTGGCACCTCAATTAGATGCCACACCTCCTCCAACAAAAAAAGCAGTCACCCAAGAGCGACACGATACGTTAGACGCTGGAACGGAGACCTCGGCCTCTTCGTCCAGCACAGGAAAACCTAAAAAAAAAACCTACGATACTGGAATGCAGACTTCGGCCTCTTCGTCCAACCAAAAAACTGCAAATCTGCAACGGAGACCTCGGCCTCTCCGTCCAACAAAAGGAAAAAACAAAATTTTGTTAGTCTGGAACGGAGACCTCGGCCTCTTCGTCCAGCAGTATTAACCTTCTACTTCCTCTTACTTTATGGAATATATATATTTTAAGAATTATGTATAATCAAATTGCAATAAATATTCACGTATACTTTATCATAAAGTTCCTTTCATCCTAGTTTTGGTGGCATGCTGCGCAAGTCGGGCAGGACTCCCGACCACCCGCGACGCTGGCGAAATACGCGATCTAGTTTAAGTTTAGTTTTAATGCAAATGTTTTTTCTCGTCCCTTTTCAGCGGTCGAAGATCGGTGGGGGTAAACGATGTTGCGTATCGCAAGGGCGCGGCATGTTTAGGCAGTATGCCTAACTTTTCCGCATCTGATTGCGATCCCCCTAATGCAACTCTGCAACTCGATACTCTATACTCGACTTTAACTTATAGCTATCCACACCATCACCGCGACATGCATGTGCATGCATGTACATGCACGTGTATGTGTGCTTTTTTTCAGCACTTATGCATATGCATGTCGGGGTTGATGAGTGGGTGCCTTTCCTCTACAAAACGGAGGATTTTGCGGGTCAACGGTTGTCGCTTTCGATACAACCGGCCTCTTGGATTTCAACAGCCATCCTGTACACATCTGCCGCCAGCGATCTCTGCCGTATTATTCCGTTTATTCAGGTAATATTATAACCTCTTTATATTTTTTAACTCTACACAATAAAGAAATCTCGTCTATTTGTTTATTTCTCTATTCCACACGAATATTCCCATTGAGATCGATCCCGGTGCGCCCACCGACTCAGGAGCAGACGAACCCCGGCCGAACAAAATTAATTTTCCTAATATCTCGATCCATGCGCCACCTAGCGAAATTTTTTTCATTAAATATTGCATTGTCACCGAGTTCTGACTTACGGCTCAAGCTTCATATCTCCAGCTCACCCGCAAGTTACTAAAAAATCGATTGCGAAATTCCCTCGTTTTTCAAGGATTTGTAGTTATCTCACTTAGCGCGCCACCTAGCGGAATTTTGTTTTCTGTATATTGTATTGTCGCCAGGCCTCTAACTAAGTGCCAAGTCTCTAGGTAACCGGGAAGTTAGTTAAAAATGTATTGAAAGATTCCCAAATTAAAATTTGTTTCTTACTATCTCGATCCGCGTGGCACCTAGCGATTTTTTTTTGATAAAATATTGCTTTGCCACTGGGTTCTGACCCATTGCCCAAGTTTCAAGTCTCTAGCTCACCGGCAAGATACTTAAAAATCGATCACAAGATTCCCCTCGTTTTTCAGGGATTTGTAGTTATCTCAATTAACATGCCACCTAGCGGAACTTTGTTTTCTATAAATTGTGTTGTCACCGGGTCTCGAACTATGTGCTAAGTTACAAGTCTCTAGGTATCCGGGAAGTTAGTTAAAAATGAATTGAAAGATTCCCAATTTCAAATTAATTTTCCTAATATCTCGATCCATGCGCCACCTAGCGGAATTTTTTTGATAAAATATTGCATTGTCACCGGGTTCTGACCCACGGCCAAGTTTCAAGTCTCTAGCTCATCGGCAAGTTACTCGAAAATCTATCGCAATATTCCCGTCGTTTTTAAATGATTTGCAGTTATCTTAACTAGCGCGCCACCTAGCGGAACCTTGTTTTCTATAATTTGTATTGTCACCAGGCCTCTAACTAAGTGCCAAGTTTCAAGGCTCTAGGTGACCGGGAAGTTAATTAAAAATGGATTGAAATATTCCCAAATTAAAATTTGTTTTCTTACTATCTCGATCCGCGTGCCACCTAGCGATTTTTTTTTGATCGAATGTTGCATCGTCACCGGTTTCTGACCCACGGCCCAAGTTTCAAGTCTCTAGCTCACCGGGAAGTTACTCAAAAATCGACGGCAAGATTCGCCTCGTTTTTCAGGGATTTGTAGTTATCTCAATTATTACGCCATCTAGTGGAACTTTGTATTATATAAATTGTATTGTCATCGGGTCTCGAACTATGTGCTAAGTTATAAGTCTCTAGGAAACCGGGAAGTTAGTTAAAAATGGATGGAAAGATTCCCAAATTAAAATTTGTTTTCTTACTATCTCGATCCGCGTGCCACCTAGCGAATTCTTTTTTATCAAATGTTGCATTGTCACCGGGTTCTGACCCACGGGCCAAGTTTCAAGTCTCTACTCACCGGCAAGTTTCTCAAAAATCGATCGCAAAATTCCCCTCGTTTTTCAGGGATTTGTAGTTATCTCAATTAGCACGCCACCTAGCGGAACTTTGTTTTCTATAAATTGTATTGTCGCCGGGTCTCGAACTATGTGTTAAGTTACAAGTCTCTAGGAAACCGGGAAGTTAGTTAAAAATGGATTGAAAGATTCCCAAATTGAAATTAATTTTCCTAACATCTCGATCCATGCGCCACCCAGCGGAATTTTTTTGATAAAATATTGCATTGTTACCGGGTTCTGACTTACGGCTCAAGTTTCATATCCCCAGTTCACCGGGAAGTTACTCAAAAATCGATTGCAAGATTCCCTACATTTTTTCAGGGATTTTCGTTTATCTCGATTTGTCTGCCACCTGGCGGCATTTTGTTTTCCACGAATATTAGTGCCATCGACTTGCAAAGTGCTAAGTTTCAAGTCTCTGGATCACCGAGAAGTTAGTTAAAAGTCGATAGCAAAATTTCTATTTTAAAATAAATTTTCTGTATGTCTCGATCCGTGCACCACCTAGCGGATTTTTTTTCACTTGCATTGTAATGTCTCTCAGCTCTGAATTATGTTGTAAGTATGAAGTGTCTAGCTCAACGGGAAGTTTCCGAAAAAGACCTTTCCGTGGGTCAAAAATTTGTATGGAAATGAGGGGACAAACACGTAAGCGACTTAATATAAATGTATATAATAAAAAACTGTTATCGTCCTTTTCTCAAACCCAGATACATTCCAAACAAGAGCATATTTTCAAGGCAGGTAGTGTTTTCTTCGTGGAACTAGGGAACCTTTTTGTCTAGCTAGGCTTGAATTTTTACTTGATCTAAGTATAAATAATAGTACATGCGCCTTGTTCCTTCGTAATATCTGCAAGGCTCGCCGGATACTGTTCAGTTTATAATTGCAGTTTATAACCCATCATTTACTTAAAGATATAATATGAATAAAAGGGCGCGAAATTTTGAGGGTACAAATGATCCAGATATGTTCTGTTTCATCTTCGGTCAATTTATCGTTTAAAGGACGTGTGTTTTCAAATCCTTTGAAAGTTACATACTATAAGTATTTTGGAATTGAGCCTAAAAACAGTGAAAAACCATGGACACCGAATACTGTGTGCACCACATGTCGAGTCGAATTGATTTTTTCGGAAACCGGAACAAAAAGGTGCGTTGTAAAAATTAGGAATTTGCTTCCTCTTAATGCATAGCTGACTAATTTCTGAAACTATCTATTTAGGCGACATATGAAATTTATTACACCAATGAAGTGGAGGGAACCAACTTGCCATTCAACGGACTGCTATATTTGTACTACAAAAGTACTTGGGGTTGGAAAGTCAAGAAAAGTAACCTATGCGAGCGTATCTACAGTGTCATTACCAGAACTAAATTCAACGGAAGCTACATTGCCAGAATCAAATTTAACTTTAGTTCCGGCTCCAGTTTTATTGTCAACAGCAGTATCTGATTATGCGGCATCATGTTGTACTGGATTTCAAACGGAAAACGAAAGAAACTCTTTGTCACAAGCACAACTCAATGTTTGGATAAGGGATTTGGAATTGTTAAAGGAAAAGGCTGAACTACACGCCTATCATATGCAACAATTTAAATTTGTTTTATCCGGTGTTAAGGTAACATATTATAGAATTCGTCACAAACAATTTTCCAAGTACTATACGAAGGAGGACAATGTTTGTTACTGCAAAGGCATTGCTGGTCTATTCAAACAATTTGGTGAACCATATGATTCAAAAAAGTGGCGATTGTTCACAGACGGCAATAAATTAAGTTTAAAGGCCGTATTATTGCATATTGGCAACCAAAAGCTATCTATCCCGATCGCGCGTGCAGTAGAGACGAAGGAACCGTATGAGATAATGCAAACATTGCTCAAATTAATCAAATACGAAGAACATGATTGGAAAATATGTGCCGATTTTAAAGTCGTTGGAATGCTATGTAGTCTACAAACTGGATACACAAAATACTGTTGCTTTCTATGAAAATGGGATAGCCGAGCTCGCCAAGACCACAACATAATAAAGGATTGGCCAAAACGAATCGAGTTTCAAGTTGGGGTGGATAACATAAAATACTCCCCACTTATAAAGAAGGAAAAAATAATTCTACCTCCACTCCACATCAAGCTCGGCCTTATCAAAAACTTTCTCAAGGCTTTGGACAAAGAAGGCGACGCTTTTCATCATTTGAAGACAATCTTTCCAGAGTATTCAGGAACAAAAATAAGGGAAGGGATTTTTGTGGGACCGCAAATAAGGAAACTGATGACCAATAACCATTTCAAAGAACTATTATCACCAGTGAAGGCAGCAGCGTAGGATTCTTTTGAAAAGGTCATTACTTCTTTTTTAGACAAATACAAAAGTCCTAACTACGAGATGATAATGAACGACTTAATCAAAAACTATGCAGAAATGGGTAAATAATAAAACATATTTAAGACCGTTTTCTCAGTTAACTTTAAAACCTATCTGCGCGTTAAACAAATATTTGTATGAAAACTTTTAAATTTACATGAGAATATGTAGCCCTAAATCTGAATTCATCGTCCAGTTCCGAACAAAAAAGAACTAGAAAATTTGTTCTCATTTGAAGAATAAATCCAGCCTAAGAAAATTATATACTAATGTGTCACTTATGTATTTATCTAATATCCTTTTTTATTTTCTTTGAGGAGTAAATATGTCTTTAAAAATTCATTTTTTACTTTCCCATTTAAATTTTTTCCCGCAAAATCTTGGCGACGAAAGTGACGGGAATGCCGAAAGGTTTCACTCGCAAATGAACATGATTGAAAGTCGGTATCAAGGATTCTGGGATGTCGCTATGATGGGTGACTACTGTTGGTTTCTCATAAGAGGAACCGATCCTAATCTAAATAAGCGTCAAAACAAGACACATAACTTTTTCAATTATAAGCATTTGGTGAAATTTGAAGCTTCTAGCTGCTAAAATGGGGCATAAACTGCGCAAAGTTTCTTATCTGAACAATCGGTTGTATGAGATATATACTATATATACCACCGATCTCAATGATTTTTTCAGACAACAATATATGCTATACACGTAAGCATTTGGTGAAATTTGAAGCTTCTAGCTGTTAAAAAGGGTGGGGCCGTGTGTAGAAGTCCACGAAAGTGGGGAAAGCTTCTGACCGCCATTCACCTGGGAATGGCCAGAGCGATTCTTTTGCATGCGGTTCAAGCAGCTCACTACTGTCGGTCGCTTGCGGCCAAGTATACTCTGGGTAGCCGCTAAACACCCGTTTAGCGGTGAGCTAATGTGAGAAGGCGACAACCTGGCTAGGCCACTCTGACATAATCGGTTTAAGGGCTAGCCGGGGAAGATTTCATCGGCAGCGTCTGTACACCTCTAGGTGCGGCTGCAAGCGGGCGTCTTGGAGCAAGCGGCTCGCTATATAAACGTGCCAAGTAATATTTTCACCCCCGCTGAGCGGGTTGTGCGCTGGGCTTGGGACCCGCCACGTAAAACCATACTCCAATGAAATAAACAACAAGCCTCGGATAAATACACTCTCTATTGATGACGACCATGGCAAACGTTTGAAGGACAATGAATTGAGGGCATGCACCTGGAACGTCCGCTCCCTGAATGGGATTGGTGCAGATGCCCGGCTGGTTGAGGTCCTCGTCAAAGCAAAATCTGACATCACTGCCATCCAAGAAATGCGATGGACGAAGCAAGGAAGAAAGAAGATCAAAAATTGTGACATATATTGGAGTGGCCATGCGAATAAGCGCAGTTTCGGCGTCGGATTCGTGGTGGGAGAGAGACTTTGTCGCCAAGTGCTGGCGTTCACGCCTGTGGACGAGCGTCTCGCCGCTATTCGAATAAAAGCAAAATTTTTTAATATATCATTCATCTGCGCCCATGCGCCGACAGAGGAGAAAGACGATGAGGTGAAAGACACTTTTTATGAACAATTAGAACGCACATACGAGCGCTGCCCCCGTCATGATATAAAAGTCCTGCTTGGCGACTTTAACGCAAGGGTGGGCAAAGAAGGTGTTTTTGGCCCTACAGTCGGAAAGTTCAGCCTACACAATGAAACTTCTCCTAACGGACTGAGGCTGATTGACTTTGCCGGTGCTCGAAACATGGTCATATCAAGCACGAGGTTCATGCATAAAAAGATACATCAAGCTACATGGCTGTCTCCAGATCGAAATACTCGCAATCAGATCGATCACGTTGTGACAGACGGACGGCGTGCCTCCAGTGTTTTAGATGTGCGAACGATCCGAGGACCTAACATCGATTCGGACCATTATCTCGTTGCAGCCAAAATACGCACCCGCCTCAACGCGGTTAAAAGCAAGGAACAAAAAACACAAGGAAAGCTAGACGTCGAAAAGATTCAATCACAAAAGACTGCCAATGATTTCGCAACTCGACTCTCACACCTGCTCTCTGAGGGCACAACTTATCCTGAAGGAATACAGGAGCAGTGGGAGCATATCTCCAAAGCACTTCATACTGCCGCCGAGGAAAAAATTGGTTACCGGCGGCCACGAAAAAACAACTGGTATGATGAAGAATGCCGCGTTGCAACCGAAAGAAGAGACGCTGCCTACAGGGCTACGTTAAAAGCGAGCGCGACAAGAGGAGTGTGTGAACGCTATCGTGAGTTGAAAAGGGAAGCGAGACGCCTTTTCAGGAAGAAAAAAGCAGAAGCAGAAAGGCGTGAGTGCGAGGAGCTTGTGCTGCTAGCCACCAGGAATAACGCCCGAAAATTCTACCAACAAATACGGCGACAGACGGAAGGTTTTAAGACCGGGGCAAACTCCTGTAGGAATGAAAACAGCGACCTTGTAACTGATGTCCAGAGAGTGCTTAGATTATGGAGGGAACACTTCTCTGCTCTCCTAAATGGAGGCAGCAATTCACCGCGCAGAGATGAAGAACCCGATCCCGCAATCGATGATGATGGAATATATGTCCCCCGCCCGATTATGACGAATTTAGAATAGCAATAACCAGATTGAAAAACAACAAGGCCGTGGGCGCTGATGGATTGCCTGCGGAGCTATTCAAGTTCGGCGGCGAGGAGTTGGTAGGGCGCATACAGCAGCTTCTTAGCAAAATATGGGCGGACGAAAGCATGCCCGACGGTTGGAATCTAAGTGTTCTTTGCCCAGTCCACAAGAAGGGGGATACTGCAAAATGCACCAACTATCGTGGAATCAGCCTTCTTAACATCGCATATAAGGTCCTTTCAAATGTATTGTGCGAAAGATTGAAGCCCACCGTGAACCGGCTGATTGGACCTTATCAGTGCGGCTTCAGACCTGGTAAATCTACCATCGACCAGATTTTCACAATGCGCCAAATCTTGGAAAAAACCCGTGAAAAGAGAATCGACACACATCACCTCTTCGTCGACTTTAAAGCCGCCTTCGACAGCATGAAAAGGAGCTGCTTATATGCCGCTATGTCTGAATTTGGTTTCCCCGCAAAACTTATACGGCTGTGCAAAATGACGTTGAGCAACACCATCAGCTCAGTCAGAATTGGGAAGGACCTCTCCGAGCCGTTCGAAACTAAACGAGGTTTCAGACAGGGTGACCCCCTATCGCGCGATTTCTTTAATTTGATGCTGGAGAAAATTATACTAGCTGCAGAACTTAACCGCACTGGAACAATATACTATAAAAGCGTGCAATTACTGGCATATGCTGATGACATTGATATCATCGGCCTAAACACCCGCGCTGTTAGTTCTGCTTACTCCAAGCTGGAAAAAGAAGCGTTAAAGATGGGTTTGATGGTGAATGAGGACAAAACGAAGTACCTGCTGTCATCGAGCAAAGAGTCAGTGCACATGCGCCTTGGCAACCACGCTGCTGTTGGCAGCCATAATTTCGAAATAGTAAAATACTTCGTTTATTTGGGAACCAGCATCAACACTAGCAACAAAATCAGCACTGAAATCCAGCGAAGAATCAATCTTGCCTATAAATGCTACTTTGGACTAGGTAGGCAATTGAAAAGTAAAGTCCTCTCTCGGCGAACGAAAATCATACTCTACAAGTCACTTATCGTACCCGTCCTGCTATATGGGGCAGAAGCATGGACCATGACAACAGCAGATGAAGCGGCTTTGGGAGTGTTCGAGAGAAAAGTTCTTCGAAAGATTTATGGACCTCTACGCGTTGGCGATGGCGAGTACCGAAGAAGATTTAATGATGAGCTGTACGAGCTATACGCAGACATCAACATAGTCCAGCGAATTAAAACGCAGCGGCTGCGCTGGCTAGGCCATGTTATGCGAATGAAAGATGATGCTCCGGCCAAGAAAGTGTTTCTATCGGAACCCGCCTATGGAACAGAGGTAGAGGGCGGCCCCCACTCCGTTGGAAGGACCAGGTGGAAAACGATTTAAACTCCCTTGGTGTGACCAATTGGCGCCGGTTGGCGGAGCGAAGGAGCGACTGGCGCGCCTTGTTGGACGGCCATAACCGTTTAGACGGTTAAGCGCCAATTAAGTAAGTAAGTAAGCTGTTAAAAAGGGGAAGGAATTGCGCAAAGTTTCTTATTTCAACAATCGGTTGTATGATATATATACTATATATACCACCGGTCTCTATGATTTTTTCAGACAACAATTTATGCTATACACGTAAACATTTGGTGAAATTTGAACATATCTAAACAATTTTTAAGATAAATATAAAATAAAAAATAGGTAGGTACTTTGTGTGAGGATGCAAAGCTTCACGTTTTTTGTGGTCTGCATGTAAAAACTATGACTACGAATCACGTATTTCAAAAATATATGACCTAAACGTAACTATTTGATGAAATTTGATGAATTTTGAAGCTTCTAGCCGTAAAAAAGGGCCAAAAATTACAGTTTATATGAAGTATATAATATATATACCACCGATCTCTATGATTTTTTCAGACAACAATATATGCTATATGCGTAAGCATTTGGTGAAATTTAAAGCTTCTAGCTGTTAAAATGGAGCAGAAATTGCGCAAAGTTTCTTATCTGAGCAATCGGTTGTATGAGATATATACTATGTATACCACCGATTTCAATGATTTATTCAGACATCAATATATGCTATACACGTAAGTATTTGGTGAAATTTGAAGCTTCTAGCTTTTAAAATGGGGCCGAAATCGCAAAAAAAAATATATATATATATATATTATATATATACTATATATACCATCATATTGAAACGAATTTACTTGCAAATCCTCTTATTTGCAATCCTCCGCTAAGTTCGAATCACTAAACTGTTGAATAAATAACTCCAATATTTAACAATGGAAAAATGACCTTTATTAAAGTACTTCACAATAACACTTATACTTTGCTACTCGCTGGCTTAATAAACAAACTGATTGATAACTCAACTTAAACTGAATTACAGCGCCTCTACATCTGTCGCCTTTTATACTCTTTGGTTTCCTTGTTCGCATTTTTCAAGAATCTACTAGCATTGTCCATGAGCTCTCAAACTTCTCAGCTATAACTAAAATTGCACAATTTTATACATCTTTTAGGCGCTTCCAGAGTCTACTAGTCCAGTAGCTCTCAAACTTCTCAGATATATGCATGTGTTAGTGTATTGACTCTCCGCTGCTCGTATTCGTACATGGTACATATGTGTAGACGCAATTATTTATTCGTTTATGTAGATACATAATGATTGAATTATTGATGTGGATGTTTGTAGTTTACAGTCTCTCGCGCACACATAGGCGTATAAGTAAATGCATCTGTGTGTGACATCTCTCGGCTGCTTTATATATGTGTATACATGATTTGATTATTGACGTAAATGTCGCTTAGCATGCCTTAGCATCACTTTAGTGATGGTATAGCTTAGTGATGCTAATATCCGTGACACTGCCCTCCACCTAAGTCTGATCGTCCCGATCAGACAAATCTCTCGATCTAAGCGCCGCTAGCATCTCCAAATGAACCACCTTTCTATTTCGTGGTTTCCCAATGGTTTGTATGCGGTAGATGGAATTACCGTTTTTCCGAATTATTGTTCTCATTGTACCTGCGTTTCATCTTACTACTCATTATCCTTAGTCGTTCCCTCGCACTCTGTTGTTTGACCAATGAACTACTTCGCAGAGCTTGCGCTTGACGGATTGGCTTGACAGTATCGTTCCGCCGTTTCCCAACAGAAGTGCGGGATGGCTTGAAACCACTCTTGCATGCTTCCTGCAAAATTCTTGCAGTCGTTTTAATGCGTCCATTAGGGTTTGTAAATGCCGGTGTTTTTCTCGCAGGTACTTTTGATTTCGCTTTGTTTGGCCCATACATTTCATCAACCTTTACCTTCGACTTTCGTGGCCTTTGTCGACTTTTCTCCACCAGTACTCGATTACTGCTGAAACATTTTTCCAAACTGAAGTTAATTGGCACATCCTGGTTCTTATAATGCATAATCCTTTTCTGCATGTCGATCCTGATGTCATAGTCAACTAGGAAATCCACTCCCAATATGACTTCATCAACGATTTCTGCCACAACGAATTTGTGTAGAACCATAACCTCCCCAATTAAAACCTCACATACCACTTCTCCCTGGACTTGGTTATACTCGCCGGTAATCGTACGCAATCTTGCTCCAGGTAATGGCTTTACTTTCCTGTTGACCAAATCAGATCGGATCTATGAATGAGATGCGCCCGTTTCTGCAGTCAGTACGCGCTCCTTGCCATCCACATTTCCTTTGACGGTAAGACTGCTCGATTTCCTTCCAGTTTGCACGATAGGTATCACACGACATTCCATAGCTGGGGCAAGTCCTCGATTTTTACATTTGACTCGCTCTTGTTTATCTCCTCCAGCTTTGCGTTTATGACCAGCCAAGTTGGAACTACCATGACCGGTTCTGCAATGACGTGCAATGTGACTTGGGTTACCGCACTTGAAACACTTCATAACTCCGGCATTATTTTGTTGTAATCCCTTCAGTGCTTCCAAAATTGTGTCTACACAATCGGGCCTTTCCACTTCCACACGATGAGCTTTGTATGCGGGCTTACTCAAAAGTGACGCCGTTTCCTGAGTCAGTGCATGGGATACCGTTTCAGCAAATTTTGACTTTGGGTTCGCGTATGTGGCTCGCTTCGTTTCGACGTCCCGTATGCCGTTAATAAAGCTCTGAATCTTTACCCTTTATGTGTATTCCACGGGTGCGTCAGCATTTGCAAGATGAGCCAATCTTTCAATATCCGAAGCAAACTCCTGTAACCTCTCGTTTGCTTTTTGGTAACGGTTTTGCAACTCAATTTGGTATATCTGTTTTCTATACTCTCTTCCATAACGTCTCTCGACAGCGGCCATCAATGTTTCATAGTTGTTCCGCTCTCCTTCGGGAATCGTCTGTAGGATTTTGGCTGCTGGCCCCTTCAATGCTACGAATAGAGCCGCCACTTTATCTTCAGCATCCCAGTTGTTCACTGCTGATGTCTTCTCAAATTGAAGCTTGAATACCTCGAAAGGAACAGAGCCGTCAAAAGATGGAGTTTTTATCTTCGGATTGCTCGCTGGACCAGCTGAGCGATTTAGTTGTAACTGTTGCATAAGACCTTTCAACGCTTCTATCTCGGCATCAATTTTGTCCTCGAGTTGTAAAATTTTTGCAACCTGCTCGTCCAGTTTCGCAAAGAGCTGCGATGGTACCGTTCCGAAATGTTTGTCGACATTCCAGATATACGTGCCTCTTGCGCTTTCAATTGAGATGACATATATGTCTTCTGTTCTTCCAATTGAGATGACATTTGCGACGCTATTTCGGAAATGCGTGCCTCCTGTGGCTCCAGCTGAGATGCCATTGTCGATGTTTGTACAGATACTGTGTTTGTCACTGTCTGCGGTGTTTCGTTTTTTTCTTCCATTTTTGTTGTTGTTTTGTCGCTATCATAATGAAAGTCATACTCTTCAGCATTGTAGATTCCTTCAAATACAATAGCTACACTTAGTCGTTTTTGTAGCTGGGATTTATCGCCAAAAGTAGCCACTCCACAGACTTCCAATTCCTCCTTCAGTTGCTGGATCATCAATTCACTCAACTTTGGCAAGTCTTCGGAATTTATTCAACAATTCCTCTTCTGACACCAATTGTAACGAATTTAATTGCAAATCCTCTTATTTGCAATCCTCCGCTAAGTTCGAATCACTAAACTGTTGAATAAATAACTCCAATATTGAACAATGGAAAAATGGCCTTTATTAAAGTACTTCACAATAACACTTATACTTTGCTACTCGCTGGCTTAATAACCAAACTGATTGATAACTCAATTCAAACTGAATTACAGCGCCTCTACATCTGTCGCCTTTTATACTCTTTCGTTTCCTCGTTCGCATTTTTCTATAATCTACTAGCATTGTCCATGAGCTCTCAAAATTCTCAGCTATAACTAAAATTGCACAATTTTATACATCTTTTAGGCGCTTCCAGAATCTACTAGTCCAGTAGCTCTCAAACTTCTCAGATATATGCATGTGTTAGTGTATTGACTCTCCGCTGCTCGTATTCGTACATGGTACATATGTGTAGACGCAATTATTTATTCGTTTATGTAGATACATAATGATTGAATTATTGATGTGAATGTTTGTAGTTTACAGTCTCTCGCGCACACATAGGCGTATAAGTAAATGCATCTGTGTGACATCTCTCGGCTGCCTTATATATGTGTATAAATGATTTGATTATTGACGTAAGTATCGCTTAGCATGCCTTAGCATCGCTTTAGTGATGGTATAGCTTAGTGATGCTAATATCCGTGACAATATATATATTATATATATCACCGATCTCTATGATTTTTTGACACAACAAAATATACTATATACGTAAGCAATCGGTGAAATTTGAAGCTTATAGCTGTTAAAATGGAATAGAAATTGCGAAAAGTTTCTTATCTGAACAATCGGTTGAATGAGATATATACTATATATACAACCGATCTCTATGATTTTTTCAGACAACAATATATGCTATATACGTAAGCATTCGTTGAAATTTGAAGCCTCTAGCTCTTAAAAAAGGGCAGTACTTACGAAAAGTTTCTAATCTGAACAATCGGTTGTGGGGGATATATACTATATATACGACCGATCTCATCAATTTTTTCAGGCAACAATATGTGCAATATACGAAATTATATGGTGAAGTTTGAAGCTTCAATCTGTTAAATTGAGTAAGATATGAAAAAAATCCTCTTTTTCTGAAAAATCGGTTGTATGGAGGATATATGCTATAGTGGTCCGATCCGGCCGGTTCCGACAAATTTCTAATCGGACACCCAAATACACCCGCTTACCAAATTTTATCAAGATATCTCAAAAATTGAGGGACTAGTTTCCATACAAACAGACAGACGGACAGACGGACATGGCTAAATCAACTCAGCTCTTCAACCTGATTATTTCGGTGTACTTAATGTTGGGTTTATCTATTTTCCTTTAAGGACTTACAATTTTGGGTTTCGTGACGAAATTAATATACCATTTCATTTTCATGAAAGGTATAATAAGATCATAGAGTTAAGATAGAATCATATGTACATATGCTATTATTTGTTGTTAAGTTTTACTATATGGATATATTTATTTGAATGCTTATAACTTTTGTATTAGTTCATCGATTTTGTTAAATGAAAGCTTATCTTTTTTTTGTAATAAAACAGAGCTTAGAGAGAAAAAAAAATCTGCAAAAAAATAAAAATTTTCGAGATCCTTCCTCGCAAATTACAATTTTTTTTATATAAATAAAAAAAAAAATAAATGTAAGGCGCGATAACCTCCGAAGAGATCTAAGGCCGAGCTTCTCTTCCAATTTGCGTCGTGCTCCTCTTGATTTTTCCCTACAAATTGGCCGGACGGGACCTACATGTTTTATGCCGACTCCGAACGGCATCTGCAAGGCAGATGAGTTTTCACTGAGAGCTTTTCATGGCAGAAATACAATCGGAGCGCTTGCCAGACACTGGCGAGGGGCGACCCCGCTTAGAAAAATTTTCTTCTAATTGAAAAATCTTATTTCTAAAATTTTGATGTTGCTTTGCCCGGGAATTGAACCCAGGGCATACGGTGTGATAGGCGGAGCACGCTACCATCACACCACGGTGGCCGCTATATGGTTATAAAAAAAATGAAAAAATCCGTAATGGTTGTTCGTTATCTTTGAATCTGCAGGGCCTAGCAAAAAGTGTTGTATTCACAGTTTATAGCAAATTTTACTACCTTTTAAAAGCTTCAAACCGTTTTGGAATTTCTCAATTCTTTCTTGAGATATGATTATATGATTAAGTGGACCCAATTTTTTTTCTTTTTGAAAAAACGGTTATTCGTAAATATCTCAAAAACGTTACCATAGAATTAAAAATGACCTTGATTTTCGGAATCAGGGGGTGATTTTACATAGGAATTGCATAATGGCTTCTCTGGTGCATTTTGGCTGTAAAGCAGTGTTACCGTAGGCTTAGCCAGATAAGAGTTGACGATAAATATCATTTGCCAAATATAGAAGGAATCTTGGACAAGTTGGGAAAAGCACAGTACTTTAGGCCTCTTGATCTCGGAAAAGGTTACCATCAATTTTAATGGCATCTAAATATATAGAAAACAAGTTAGGAAGGCTAAGTTCGGGTGTAACCAAACATTACATACTCAGTTGAAAGCTATGGAGACAAAATAAGGAAAATCACCATGTAGGAAAATGAATCTAGGGTAACCCTGGAATGTGGTTGTATGACATGTGTATGAAATGGAAGGTATTAAAGAGTATTTTAAGAGAGAGTAGGCCATAGTTCTATGGATGGACGCCATTTAGGGATATCGCCATAGAGGTGGACCAGGGCTGACTCTAAAAATTGTTTGTACGATATGGGTATCAAATGAAAGGTGTTACTGAGCATTTTAAGAGGGAGTGGGCCTTAGGTCTATCGGTGGACGCCTTTTCGAGATATCGCCATTAAGGTGGACCAGGGGTGACTCTAGAATGTGTTTGTACGATACGGGTATCAAATGAAAGGTGGTAATGAGTATTTTAAAAGGGAATGGGCTTTAGTTCTATAGGTGAACGCCTTTTCGAGAAATCGCCATAAAGGTGGACCAGGGGTGACTCTAGAATATGTTTGTACGATATGGGTATCAAATGAAAGCTGTTAATGAGTATTTTGAAAAGGAGTGATCCTTAGTTCCATAGGTGGACGCCGTTTCGAGATATCGCCATAATGGTGGACCAGGGGTGTCTCTAGAATGTCTTTGTAGGATATGGGAATCAAATGAAGCATTTTAAGAGGGAGTGGGCATTAGATCTATAGGTGGACGCCTTTTCGAGATATCGCCATTAGGGTGGGCCAGGGGTGACTCTAAAATGTTTGTACGATATGGGTATCAAACGAAAAGTGTTACTGAGCATTTTAAGAGGGGGTCGCCATTAGGTCTATAGGTGGACGCCTTTTCGAAATGTCGCCATTAGGGTGGGCCAGGGGTGACTCTAGAATGTGTTTGTATGATATGGGTATCAAATGAAAGATGGTAATGAGTATTTTAAAAGGGAGTAATCCTTAGTTCTATAGGTGGACGCCTTTTCGAGATATCGCCATAAAGGTGGACCAAGGGTGACTCTAGAATGTTCGTACGATATGGGTATCAAACGAAAGGTGTTACTGAGCATTTTAAGAGGGAGTGGGCATGAGGTCTATAGGCGGACGCCTTTTCGAGATATCGTCATTAGGGTGGGCCAGGCGTGACTCTAGAATGTGTTTGTACGATATGGGTATCAAATGAAAGGTGGCAATGAGTATTTTAAAAGGGAGTAATCCTTAGTTCTATAGGTGGACGCCTTTTCGAGATATCGCCATAAAGGTGGACCAAGGGTGACTCTAGAATGTTCGTACGATATGGGTATCAAACGAAAGGTGTTACTGAGCATTTTAAGAGGGAGTGGGCATTAGGTCTATAGGTGGACGCCTTTTCGAGATATCGCCATTAGGGTGGGCCAGGGGTGACTCTAAAATGTTTGTACGATATGGGTATCAAACGAAAAGTGTTACTGAGCATTTTAAGAGGGGGTCGCCATTAGGTCTATAGGTGGACGCCTTTTCGAAATGTCGTCATTAGGGTGGGCCAGGGGTGACTCTAGAATGTTTGTACGATATGGGTATCAAACGAAAGGTGTTACTGAGCATTTTAAGACGGAGTGGGCATTAGGCCTATAGGTTGACGCCTTTCGAAGTATAGCGCCATTAGGGTGGGCCAGCGGTGACTCTAGAATGTGTTTGTACGATATGGGTATCAAATGAAAGGTGGTAATGAGTATTTTAAAAGGGAGTAATCCTTAGTTCTATAGGTGGACGCCTTTTCGAGATATCGCCATAAAGGTGGACCAAGGGTGACTCTAGAATGTTTGTACGATATGGGTATCAAACGAAAGGTGTTACTGAGCATTTTAGGAGGGAGTGGGCATTAGGTCTATAGGTGGACTCCTTTTCGAGATATCGCCATTAGGGTGGGCCAGGGTGACTCTAGAATGTGTTTGTACGATATGGGTATCAAATGAAAGGTGGTAATGAGTATTTTAAAAAGGAGTAATCCTTAGTTGTATAGGTGGACGCCTTTTCAAGATATCGCCATAAAGGTGGACCAAGGGTGACTCTAGAATGTTTGTACGATATGGGTATCAAACGAAAGGTGTTACTGAGGATTTTAAGAGGGAGTGGGCATTAGGTCTATAGGTGGACGCCTCTTCGAAATATCGCCATTAGGGTGGGCCAGGGGTGACTCTAAAATGTTTGTATGATATGGGTATCAAACGAAAGGTGTTACTGAGCATTTTAAGAGGGAGTGGACATTAGGTTTATAGTTGGACGCCTTTTCGAGATATCGCCATTAGGGTGGGCCAGGGGTGACTCTAGAATGTTTGTACGATAAGGGTATCAAACGAAAGGTGTTACTGAGCATTTTAAGAGGGAGTGGGCATTAGGTCTATAGGTGGACGCCTCTTCGAAATATCGCCATTAGGGTGGGCCAGGGGTGACTCTAAAATGTTTGTATGATATGGGTATCAAACGAAAGGTGTTACTGAGCATTTTAAGAGGGAGTGGACATTAGGTTTATAGTTGGACGCCTTTTCGAGATATTGCCATTAGGGTGGGCCAGTGGTGACTCTAGAATGATACGATATGGATATCAAATTAAAGGTATTAATGAGGGTTTTAAAAGCGAGTGGCCCTTAGATGTATATGTGAAGGCGTTCTCGCGGTATCGACCAAAATGTGGACCAGGTGATCCAGAAAATCATCTGTCGGGTACTGCTAATTTATTTATATATGCAATACCACTAACAGTATTCCTGCCAAGATTCCAAGGGCTGTTGATTTCGCCTTGTAGAACTTTTTCATTTTCTTCTACTTAATATGGTAGGTGTCACACCCATTTTACAATCCCTTTTTCGTATTTGGTATAGAATTATGGCATTTTTTTCATTTTTCGATATCGAAAAAGTGGGCGTGGTCATAGTCGGAATTCGTTCATTTTTTTTACCAAGATAAAGTGAGTTCGGATAAGTACGTGGGCTAAGTTTAGTAAAGATATATCGGTTTTTGCTCAAGTTATTGTGTTAACGGCCGAGCGGAAGGACAGGCGGTGGTCTGTGTATAAAAACTGGGCGTGGCTTTCACCGATTTCGCCCATTTTCACAGAGAACAGTTACCGTCACAGAATCTATGCCCCTACCAAATTTGAGAAGGATTGTTAAATTTTTGTTCGACTTATGGCATTAAAAGTATTCTAGACAAACTAAATGAAAATGGGCGGGGCCACGCCCATTTTGAAATTTTCTTTTATTTTTGTATTTTGTTGCATCATATCATTACTGGAGTTGAATTTTGACTTAATTTACTTATATACAGTAAAGATATTAAATTTTTTGTTAAAATTTTAATTTAAAAAAAAATTTTTTCAAAAAGTGGGCGTGTTCTTCATCCAATTTTGCTAATTTTTATTTAGCACATATATAGTAATAGTAGTAACGTTCCTGCCAAATTTCATCATTATATCGTCAACGACTGCCAAATTACAGCTTGCAAAACTTTTTAATTACCTTCTTGTAAAAGTGGGCGGTGCCACGCCCATTGTCCAAAATCTTACTAATTTTCTATTCTGCGTCATAACGTCAACCCATCTACCAAGTTTCATCGCTTAGCCACCTTTGGCAATGAATTATCGCATTTTTTCGGTTTTTCGAAATTTTCGATATCGAAAAAGTGGGCGTGGTTATAGTCCGATATCGTTCATTTTAAATAGCGATCTGAGATGAGTGCCCAGGAATCTACATACCAAATTTCATCAAGATACCTCAAAATTTACTCAAGTTATCGTGTTAACGGACAGACGGACAGACGGACGGACGGACGGACAAGGCTCAATCAAATTTTTTTTCGATACTGATGATTTTGATATATGGAAGTCTATATCTATCTCGATTCCTTTATACCTGTACAACCAACCGTTATCCAATCAAAGTTAATATACTCTGTGAGCTCTGCTCAACTGAGTATAAAAAAGCTTTCGTTTTCCCATTGGGTTTGTATGATTATGTTTGGGTTGAAAAATGCCCCGGCTACTTTTCAAAGACTTATGAATGACATACTGAGAGAGTACATTAATAAAATATATGTTGTTTATTTGGATGACATTTTGATATTTTTTATATCATTTGAGCCCCATATATAAAATTTTGTCAAAGTTGCAAGAGCACAATTTGAAGATTCAGGCAGATAAGTGCAGTTTCTTAAGGAAAGAAACAAAATTTTTAGGGCACACTTTAACTAAAGAAGGTATAAAACCCAATAAAGAGAAAATTGCAGTGATTTTAGATTTAGAAAAGTTCCAAGAACAGAAAGACAACTAAAAAACTTTTTGGGAGCTACAGGGTACACAGGAAATTTATAAAGGATTATTCAAAAATAGTATATCCGATGATTAAATATTTGAAAAAAGGGTGTAAAATAAACCCTAATGAACCGCAATATATTTCGAGCTTTGAGGATCTCAAATCTCTCATTTCTGCCCATCCAATCCTGGCGGCCACCGTGGTGTGATGGTAGCGTGCTCCGCCTATCACACCGTATGCCCTGGGTTCAACTCCCGGGCAAAGCAACATCAAAATTTTAGAAATAAGATTTTTCAATTAGAAGAAAATTTTTCTAAGCGGGGTCGCCCCTCGGCAGTGTCTGGCAAGCGCTCCGATTGTATTTCTGCCATGAAAAGCTCTCAGTGAAAACTCATCTGCCTTGCAGATGCCGTTCGGAGTCGGCATAAAACATGTAGGTCCCGTCCGGCCAATTTGTAGGGAAAAATCAAGAGGAGCACGACGCAAATTGGAAGAGAAGCTCGGCCTTAGATCTCTTCGGAGGTTATCGCGCCTTACATTTATTTATTTTTTTTTTAATCCTTAAATACCCAGAGTATGATAAGGAATTTTCAAGCACATATTGTCAAAACAGGCTCAGCCAGTATGCTATATTTCAAGAACTTTGAATAATCATGAGAAAAAAGTATGCTACTACCGATAAGGAGTTTCTGGCAATTATTTATGCAATTGCATATTTCAGACCATACATACATATATGAAAATAAATTTAAAATAATCACTGACCACTCTCCGATTGTATACCTTAATAATAAATATAAGGGAAAAGAGCTTTAGCAACTTTACCAGAGGTGGCTTTTGAAATTACAGGAGTACCTATAACTACGAAATAGAATATGTAAAAGGAAGGAATAGTGTGGTAGCAGATTTTTTAAGCCGAATTGAAAATTCGCCAAAAATAGACGAAAGCAACGATAAGGAGTCGAATTTGGAAATGTCAGATACGATACATTCGGCCGAGGAAGAATTATAAAAGGAGGAAATTGTCAATAAGTATAAGACTCAAATCATAGTGACGTATAGCACTCAAGCTAAAGTCCAACCCATACACGGTAGGAAAATAATAGAAACTGATCTTATGAATGATGAAGTAACATTAAAAAGAATATTGGAAAGGCGCATTAGGGGTGGCAAGGTTGAAATTTTTTCTGAAGTTGAAGATTGGGATTATCATAAGAGTGAATTGTTGCTAATATGCATGTTCTCCTGCAATAGCAAGCTGGAATTCGTAACGTGCACAAAGAGAGCAACAGATATCGTGCAGGAAGAAGAAGTGCATAGACAAATCTCTTTGTATCACAATAATGAATCGATACGCAGCGGCATTGGAGAAACATATAATACACTGAAAGAAAAAATTTTTTAGCCAAAAATTAGGGATAATTTTCAGTTAATAATAAATAAAATGAGAAGTGCCAACAGATAAAATATGATAGGAAGACTATAAAACCAAAATTTAGCCAAAGAGAAACTCCTACAGATAAAAATGAAAGTGTTCATAAAGATATTTTTCACTTTAACTAACATTCGTTTGTTAGCACAATAGAAAAATTAACAAAATTTGTAGCAGGATATAGAATTACTGATAGAAATTGGAGGTCAAAGAAGATTATACTAATGTCTACAGCTTCGTTGCTGTAGTTGTTGGGGATGTAGGTCTGACGCGACTGACGGCGACACTGATGATGATGATGACGGTGACGAGGGTGGCACTCTGCAAGCTCCGGAAAAGTGTGAAATGCAATAAAATATGTGCTTGTTAAAGCTATTTCACACTTCGTGTAAATTATTTTTGCCCTTGCAGATGTCTGCAGTATGGTGATGTCCGCTAGTTAGTGATATCTTCGCTCGTCGCGTGTGATAGCGCCAGGCAATTGATACAATACCCAGGGGCTCGTGCCAAGAGGTATCGCTGCGACGGCTGCATGCCCCGAAAGAGTGGGCAACTACATAGCGCATGATGGCGTACGCATACGCGGCATTGTATGAAATTGTTGTTGGAGTTGTTGTTTTGGCGCTCGGCGTGATTGCTAGCCACCACCACCTGAGAGCGTATCGACGTTCTTGGACTTGGAGTTGGTGTTGCATCCATGTTCGCCTGGAACGAGTCGTATCCATATGTCTTTAGTGAGGTGTATATCGATAATTTTAACTATGAGATGAAGCGGGATTTTAATTGTTGTCTTTGTGAGTAGGCGGATACGGTGATTGGACGGGATAAATCTTCAGGACTAAGCGGTCTTGTAGAGTTGGGTGGTAACGAAAATCTACACGGTCGCTTGGGGCTGGGCGGACGATCCGCCGGATGCAGAAAACATAGTTTTACTGTCGGCCGTGTGAGAATGCCGCATTGGGTACGCACCTCGACAACACGAATGTGGCCATCCGGGACGGGGCGTGCTCGTTCGATGCGTCCGAGGCGCCATTCGGTGGGAGGAAGTATTTCGTCCTTGATGAGGACACACTCACCGACTTTTGGCTCAATGCGGGTATATTTCCAACGATACGGTTTGTGGAAGTCCTTGAGGTAGTCCTCTTTCCATCGTCGGCTAAACTGATGATGGAGAACCTTGACCTTTTCCCATCGGTTGAGAAGAGATAGGTTCTCATGGTCGGGTTTAGGAATTGCTAATAAAGAAGTTCCCCTAGGAAAATGTCCCGGAGTGAGCGCGGAAAAGTCAGAGGGATTCTGAGATAACAGGGAGATGGGGCGTGAGTTTTAACACGGCCTCGATTCGTATTGGCAGGGTGGTAAATTCCTCGAAAGTGTATTTATGAGATCCGACTGTCTTCTTGAGGTGGGTTTTAAAACATTTTACCGAAGCCTCCAATAAGCCGCCCATATGTGAAGCGCTGGGGGGTAAAACTTCCACTTTATGCCTTGAGCGGCGTATTTTTTGACGACTTCTTGCAATACTTCTTTGGAGAAAGTCACAAATTCCTTTTCCGTAGCTCTTTTGCATCTACAAAGGTTGTGCCATTATCGCTCATCATAGTTGCGGGATAGTCTCGGCGTCCACCAGAATGGGCAAATGTAGCCAGAAAGGCCTTAGAGGTGAGATTTGGGCACAACTCGAGATGTACCACTTTTGTCGTGAAGCAAACAAAGACGGCCACATAACCCTTCACAAGGGTAGGCGACCTTAGCATGGATGATTTTATTAAAAAGGGCCAGCAAAATCAACATCTGTTGTGGTGAAGGTCGGAGCAAAAGTGCATCGTACGGGTGGCAAGGCTACCATTATTTGCGAGCGCATTGGCTGCTTGTGGACGGTGCATGGTTTACATTGAAAAATGCATTTTTCGATGAGTGACTTGAGCCGAGGAATGTAAAGTTCCTGTCTAATCGTTTGCTGCATTAGACGGACCTCGGCGTGCAAGAAAAAATCATGCAGGAAGCGTCGGAAGAGTGCAGCATATCGGGATTTTTCTGGGATAATAATGGGGAGGCTTTCGTTATAGGTTAGTGATGTCAGCCAGGCTACCGCGGACTCGGAACAATCCGTCTTCATCCAAATATGGATTAAGGGTGAGAAGGGGGCTCCGTTAGTCGATAGGCTTCGAAACTAAAAACGATGCCTTTTCCCTGAGGAAATATCGGGACTGAGTTAAGGCGATTAGCTTGAGTTTCATGTTTCGGAAGTCGTCGAGTGTAAGGGTTAAAGGGGAAGTTGGTATGTGGCCAGCGCAGGTTTTAAGGGTGCGTATGAAGCGCAAAACGTGAGTTAAAGCTCACAGTTCGCGCGGAAACGAGGAAAATCGATCTAGAATATCGGGTTCTTCTTCACTGGCATGTAATGCTTCGATTCGGCGAACTTCGGGTGGACTTACGGAGGGGCGGCGCAAGTCTTTTGGCCATGATTCCGGAGGCCTGATGAGCCATTCTAGGCCTTTCCACCACAGGGAGGAAGCTGCCAAATCAAAAGGTTTGCATCCTCTTATGCCCATGTCGGCGGGGTTATCGGAACTGCGTACATGTCGCCAAGTGGAGTTTCCAACCAGATAGATGATTTGCGCAATGCGATTTGCTACGAACGTTCTTCATATATAGGGAGGCTTTTCTAGCCATGCGAGAACTATTTCGGAGTCCGACCACATAGTCAACGTGTGTTAGCGGAGATTGAGTTGGGATTGGACGACAGAGACTAGCTTCGCTGGGAGCAGAGTTCCACACAATTCCAGATGAGGCAAGCTTGTGCACCCCAGCGGGTTAGGGGATCAGAATATACCCGCGGTAGGTATGCCTGTCGTAAGAGGCGACTAAAATACCAGATTCAAAGGGCTGTGTAGCGCAACCTTTTAGGTTGCCAGCGCAATATATAGCTTCTCCAAACCCAATTGTCAACCTCACCTATCCGCGGCGAATCCTGTTTCACTAACAGACGAGGCTCTGGCGACCCCAAGCTCCTCATGGAACTTGGGGGTAGGGAGGGAGGGAATGGTCTGAAGGTTTAATGTGGCCACATAAATCGTTCCCGAGATGGTCGGGCTAGCACCTTAATGGTGCTGTGGTACCGGAGCGTACCGGATTTGTATCCGGCAAAGGACCATCACATCGATAACACTCCCCAAAGCCTTCGGGGAGCAACCTTATCGCTACAACAACAACAACAACAACAACAACAACAGGCAAGCTTGTGGATTTTAGGGGTGCCAATTTGCTCTTAGAGACCAGGAGATGGGAGGTTGTATTTTTTCCTACCGTCGTCCGGGCATAAATGTTGGCGCAATAGGCTTTCTCCGCCTCATCGCAAAAGCCATGCAGGTCCATAGGTTGGTCAGGGGAATAATTGACCCAACGAGGAATTTGAATCCCTGTTATGGCGTTTAGATTATGAGCGAACTGCGTCCACCTTACGATGTGGCATTCACTCATTAAGTTATTCGCTCATTTGTACAAACATATATTTCGACCCGTTTTGGAATGTCTTAAAATGCATTGACTGTTACATACATATTAATACATTTGTACATACTTATATTTTGGCTCGCTTTGGTACGGCCTGAGATTCATTGACACACTCATTCATTTGTACAAACATATATTTTCTACTATGCCGTCCACCGTCAGGTAACTTGAACCTTGGTATGTTACTGTTTAAAGCTTGCTCGCCACAAGCCTTTACCTGTGTACAAAACTTATGCTTGCGTTGCAGATTCCACAGCTAATTTTATTTATGCTTAGAATGCAGTTCCCAGGGAACCGAAGGTATATGTATGTAATACACTCAGTTTGTAAGTATTAGTATAAGTGGGTATTTTAGCTTATAGAAATTTTGTATAAAAGAAACAGCTTTTTAATAAAGAACTCAATTCCGTCTGGTGCCGCTTAATTGGCACTACACCAAATTCAACTATTTCAATTATTACATGGCGATCCTGCCTAAATTGGCATCCGACTACCGAAACTAGTAGCCTACTGCCTCATTATTGGCATCCTGCCATATTATTTGCATCCTGCTTCATCATTAACATCCTGCCTTATAATAGGCATCCTGCCTCATTATTGGCATCCGGCCTTACAGCTGCGAACACGGAGAAGAAAGCATAAAACTTAATACCGGAATAAGCTCTTTGCTGGCGTTATTGGCGGAATTTATTAACAAATTAACAACACTTGTTCCGGTAACTTGGGTTTATGATCACCAGTTGGATGATAACCTTTTGTATCTGCCACATTTGTCCACTCAATGAGTATACCTTCAATTGAAATGTATTGCACTACCGGCACCAAAAAGGCCACCACCGACGCATAACGAAGTGGAATAAACAAGGAATCCTGTATATGATCACCAGTTGGCTGATAACCGCTTGCATCTGCTACATATGTCAACGTAATGGGTATACCTTCAGTTGAAATGAATTGCACTACCGCCACCAAAACGACCACCACCAACGCATAACGAGGTGGAATAAACAAGGGATCCTGTAAACTAGAAAGAAGATAAGACCGTGGAGAATGAGGAAACGCCAAGCAGAATCAGTTAAGTTATTTTTTTATTTAAGTATTTTTAGAAGCATTTGGCAACCTAACGGCTGCCAGTTTATGGGCAAAACCTAGATTTTTGCCAATAGAATTAAGAATTGTTTTCCACCTAAATTTTTAAATGAACGATATAAGTAGTCAGGAAGAATTTGACGCAGTATTTTTTCCTTGTACCCAATCAATTCAGGAAAAAGAAAACAAGCTAGAAAAAGTATCAGAAAAAGCAGTAAAAACATTAGAAAAAATTAAACAACGCCCTAAGGCAACTACCATAGAAGAATATAGGCGTAGAAATCAGCAACATACAATAGAGGAATATTCCAAAACCAGATAAAATCAAAAGAAAGGGAGGAGGTAAAAAATTCAACCTTAGAAAAGTGGTAGCAAATTTGTACCAAAAAATTAATTTGTCCAAAAACACAGAGGAAAAAATTCGTTTAAAGACAGAAATAAGAAAAATCAAGGGCATATAAAGTAAGCTTTTTCAATGGAGAGTGCATTGCCTAATGACCTTGACTACGAGATAGCCTCCCGCACTGTTGACAATTTAGAATTAGAAAATAGGAATTTTAAGAAAGGTATAATATCATTAAAGAAATTAAAAAAGCAGAAAAGTCATTAGTCGCACTTAAAAAAAATGGTGGAAACTGATTGACATGCCTAGGGAACCCACCTTAGAAAATGTATTAAAACTCGGACTAACCACAGCTGAAGAAAAGTGGAGGTACGAAGCTAAATATATGAGACGTTCCGACTAATATTAATAAATAAATAAATATAAGAAAATTTTAGGAATTATTGTTTCGAAATGGGAGGTAAAGAATCCAAAGTAGAAGAACCCAATGCAAACGTAATTAATTCCATTCAGGTCATTGACCATAGTGAAGCATTAAAATTTATCAAAATCTTGTTGATAATATTAACAATTTGCACTTGCTTCAATTTGTTTCTCAAATTATACTCAGCTCACAATAAATTCTTAAAGAAAAGATACATGAGCCGAGCAGATGGTCTAGACAAAGTCTAATTATAAGAGACAAATATATACCCCAATGCAGAAATGGGAAACCGTTCTGAACAAGCTTGTGGAAGAGAAGACCTTGGCGGAAAAATCTTGTAAGTGTATCAACAAAAATACAATCATACTAAGATTTACTGTGTTGAAACACCTCAGGAAAATATTACATTAGTTAAACGATATAGGAAAATTCATACAAAAGGGTATATAGCAATTTAACAGCTAAACATCAGATAGAAACATAACAAATTTTTTCCAGTGTCAGAGATAAATTGGTATCCTCACTGAGTAGATATAACGTTAAGGCATTGGTCCCAACGTCATTTGAAAAGGAAATAGAAATAGATTTTGCTGCCCTATTGCCAGAGACTCAACCCAATTTAGGGGAAGCCCTAAAAATTGAAATTACTGATAAAAATTCGCAAACAGAAAGCGACAAAATGCCACAAACAATAGTCGAATTTTTAAAGACTGCTTCGTCAGTTCGGCCAGAATTCGATGGTAAAGCTGAGAACTTGAATAACTTCTTAGATGCTTTGGATATCCTAGAACAAATTAAGGATACCCATGAAGCTATAGCAGTTTCGATGATAAAAACCATGCTGAAAGAAACAGCCAGAAACCTTTTAAGCTCAATTGAAGCAATAAAACAAAAATTAAAAACAGCAATTAAAGGTGAATCAGTTGAACTTCAACAAATATCTCGTAAATTTTTAATCATATGATCTTCGGAGCATCCTAATACGACTAAATCGTCCATGTATAGGAATGCTTGTGAAGGTTTTAAGCCTGCAAATGCCATGTCAATATTCTTTTAAATGAGTTCGGAGCTACTTTAAGGCCATACGGTAATCTTTTAAACCATAACTACCATTATCTGCTGTAAAGGATGTGATATCTCTTGATTCTTCGCTTAGTTCAATCTGGTGAAATCCAGACATTAAATCTAAGCATGAAAAATATTTAGCTCTTCCTAATTGATCTAGTATGTCATCAATTCTTGGTAAAGGGAATTTATCTGCGGTTAATTTTTTATTTACCTGTCTGTAATCTACAACCATTCTCCACATTTTTTCTTGGTTATTCCGGAGTGATTTTCTCGGTACTAATAAAATTGGACTATTAAATTCTGAGATTGAAGGTTCTATTATGTCATCTTTAATTAATTTATTTACTTGTTTATTAATTTCACTGTTATGAGCTTCTGGTATTCTATAATTGTTTACGTAGACTGGGTTATTTCTTTCATACGAAGTTTTTGTTTGTAAAAATTATTAGTCGTAATTGGTTCTGTTTCCAATGAAAAAATTTCAATGAATTCTGCACATAATGCATTAAGTGATTTATTGGCAAAGTTTGGAAAACTTTTAATTAATCTTTCTAATTTTTCCTTATTGTTAGCCTCATTTTCGAGTTTTTTATTTTTAACTATTGTATAATCATTCAAATTTTCTGTACGTATATTAAAATTTTGCAGTGTTTCATTTTTATACTCAGTTGAGCAGAGCTCCAGAGTATATTAACTTTGATTGGATAACGGTTGGTTGTACAGGTATAAAGGAATCGAGATAGATATAGACTTCCATATATCAAAATCATCAGTATCGAAAAAAAATTTGAATGGGCCATGTCCGTCTGTCCGTCCGTCCGTCTGTCCGTTAACACGATAACTTGAGTAAATTTTGAGGTATATTGATGAAATTTGGTATTTAGATTCCTGGGCACTCATCTTAGATCGCTATTTAAAATGAACGATATCGGACTATAACCACGCGCACTTTTTCGATATCGAAAATTTCGAAAAACCGAAAAATGCGATAATTCATTGCCAAAGGCGGTTAAAGCGATGAAACTTGGCAGATGGGTTGATGTTATGACGCAGAATAGAAAACTAGTAAGATTTTGGACAATGGGCGTGGCACCGCCCACTTTTACAAGAAGGTAATTAAAAAGTTTTGCAAGCTGTAATTTGGCAGTCGTTGACGATATCATGATGAAATTTGGCAGGAACGTTACTACTATTACTATATATGTGCTAGATAAAAATTAGGAAAATTGGATGAAGAACACGCCCACTTTTTAAAAAAAAATTTTTTTAAATTAAAATTTTGACAAAAAATTTAATATCTTTACTGTATATAAGTAAATTAAGTCAAAATTCAACTCCAGTAATGATATGATGCAACAAAATACAAAAATAAAAGAAAATTTCAAAATGGGCGTGGCTCCTCCCATTTTAATTTAGTTTGTCTAGAATACTTTTAATGCGAACAAAAATTTACCAATCCTTCTCAAATTTGGTAGGGGCATAGATCCTATGACGGTAACTGTTCCCTGTGAAAATGGGCGAAATCGGTGAAAGCCACGCCCAGTTTTTATACACAGACCACCGTCTGTCCTTCCGCTCGGCCGTTAACACAATAACTTGAGCAAAAACCGATATATCTTTACTAAACTTAGCCCACGTACTTATCTGAACTCACTTTATCTTGGTATAAAAAATGGCCGAAATCCGACCATTACCACGCCCACTTTATCGATATCGAAAATTACGAAAAATGAAAAAAATGCCATAATTCTATACCAAATACGAAAAAAGGGATGAAACATGGTAACTGGATTGGTTTATTGACGCAAAATATAACTTTGGAAAAAACTTTGTAAAATGGGTGTGACACTTACCATATTAAGTAGAAGAAAATGAAAAAGTTCTACAAGGCGAAATCAACAGCCCTTGGAATCTTGGCAGGAATACTGTTAGTGGTATTGCATATATAAATAAATTAGCAGTACCCGACAGATGATTTCTGGATCACCTGGTCCACATTTTGGTCGATATCGCGAGAACGCCTTCACATATACATCTAAGGGCCACTCGCTTTTAAAACCCTCATTAATACCTTTAATTTGATATCCATATCGTATCATTCTAGAGTCACCCCTGGCCCACCCTAATGGCGATATCTCGAAAAGGCGTCCACCTATAGACCTAATGCCCAATCCCTCTTAAAATGCTCAGCAACACCTTTCGTTTGATACCCTTATCGTACAAACATTCTAGAGTCACCCCTGGCCCACCCTAATGGCGATATCTCGAAAAGGCGTCCACCTATAGACCTAATGTCCACTCCCTCTTAAAATGCTCAGAAACACCTTTCGTTTGATACCCATATCATACAAACATTCTAGAGTCACCCCTGGCCCACCCTAATGGCGATATCTCGAAGAGGCGTCCACCTATAGACCTAATGCCCACTCCCTCTTAAAATGCTCAGTAACACCTTTCGTTTGATACTCATATCGTACAAACATTCTAGAGTCACCCTTGGTCCACCTTTATGGCGATATCTCGAAAAAGCGTCTACCTATAGAACTAAGGATTACTCCCTTTTAAAATACTCATTACCACCTTTCATTTGATACCCATATCGTACAAACACATTCTAGAGTCACCCCTGGCCCACCCTAAAGGCGATATCTCGAAAAGGCGTCCACCTATAGACCTAATGCCCACTCCCTCTTAAAATGCTCAGTAACACCTTTCGTTTGATACCCATATCGTACAAACATTCTAGAGTCACCCCTGGCCCACCCTAATGGCGATATCTCGAAAAGGCGTCCACCTATAGACCTAATGCCCACTCCCTCTTAAAATGCTCAGTAACACCTTTCGTTTGATACCCTTATCGTACAAACATTCTAGAGTCACCCCTGGCCCACCCTAATGGCGATATCTAGAAAAGGCGTCCACCTATAGACCTAATGTCCACTCCCTCTTAAAATGCTCAGAAAAACCTTTCGTTTGATACCCATATCATACAAACATTCTAGAGTCACCCCTGGCCCACCCTAATGACGATATCTGGAAGAGGCGTCCACCTATAGACCTAATGCCCACTCCCTCTTAAAATGCTCAGTAACACCTTTCGTTTGATACCCATATCGTACAAACATTCTAGAGTCACCCCTGGCCCACCCTAATGGCGATATCTCGAAAAGGCGTCCACCTATAGACCTAATGCCCACTCCCTCTTAAAATGCTCAGTAACACCTTTCGTTTGATACCCATATCGTACAAACATTCTAGAGTCACCCCTGGCCCACCCTAATGACGATATCTCGAAAAGGCGTCCACCTATAGACCTCATGCCCACTCCCTCTTAAAATGCTCAGTAACATCTTTCGTTTGATACCCATATCGTACAAACATTCTAGAGTCACCCTTGGTCCACCTTTATGGCGATATATCGAAAAGGCGTCCACCTATAGAACTAAGGATTACTCCCTTTTAAAATACTCATTACCATCTTTCATTTGATACCCATATCATACAAACACATTCTAGAGTCACCCCTGGCCCACCCTAATGGCGATATCTCGAAAAGGCGTCCACCTATAGACCTAATGCCCACTCCCTCTTAAAATGCTCAGTAACACTCTCGTTTGATACCCATATCGTACAAACATTTTAGAGTCACCCCTGGCCCACCCTAATGGCGATATCTCGAAAAGGCGTCCACCTATAGACCTAATGCCCACTCCCTCTTAAAATGCTCAGTAACACCTTTCATTTGATTCCCATATCGTACAAACGCAGTCTAGAGACACCCCTGGTCCACCTTTATGGCGATATCTCGAAACGGCGTCCACCTATGGAACTAAGGATCACTCCTTTTCAAAATACTCATTAACAGCTTTCATTTGATACCCATATCGTACAAACATATTCTAGAGTCACCCCTGGTCCACCTTTATGGCGATTTCTCGAAAAGGCGTTCACCTATAGAACTAAAGCCCATTCCCTTTTATTTATTTATTTATTTATTTAATTATTTAAAGTCAACTAACAAGAGTGGTCGACTAACAAAATACAAAGGAAAGTAACATAAAAAAAAGATAGCGTAAAAATATATACAAGTATAGAATTAAAAATGGAATAAATTAAAAATTTACAATTTCTTTTAACATTGAACAAGAACTAAAATTAAACAATCATTACAAATTAAACAAATAAACTTTAAGATATCAGTTGAGACTGAAAAGTATACCATTGCGTAAGGCAACAAACGAACATTCGATACTAATGCAATTATACAAGTCGTTATAGTACGAGCACCAAACACGTATAGGATCATTTTTGCCAAAATTTCTACGACACAGGGGTAAATGGAAGGGCACGTAGTGTCTGGACGTCCTAGCAGGAACTGCAAAGCTCAATCGACTTAGCAGCTCAGAGGAGTCAACCTCACCTAGAATTAGCTTATGCAGGAACATTACCCCGAGTAATATTCTACGATTTTCCAGAGTTGGCAAATTAATGAGAAGAAGTCTACTTCTATAAGACGGAAGATGAAGATTTGAGTCCCAGTTAAAGGCCCGTAGAGCAAAAATTAAAAATTGTTTCTGCACAGACTCAATACGCTTTATATGAGTAATATATAATGGACACCAAACACACGAGCAATACTCAAGTATTGGGCGGACCAGCGAAGTGTAGAGGACTTTGGTCAGATACGGATCCTTGAACTCCTTAGCCCAGCGTTTCACAAAACCAAGGGTACCCATTGCTTTATTAGTAATAGCTGAAATATGTGAGTTGAAGCTCAGTTTCGAGTCAAACAGAACCCCTAAATCGTTAATCGAAGATATACGCTCCATAAGAGTGCCATAAAGTGCATAAGACGACAGGACAGGCTTCACGCGATGAAATGTCATGAACTTACATTTGGAACAGTTTAGAACTAATGCATTTATTGTACACCAGCGTTGAAATGAGTCCAAATCAACCTGAAGTAGATTTGAGCGAGTTAACTCCGAAGGCAAGCATGTATAGCAAATTTTTACATCATCGGCATACATTAGAGCTTGTGAATGATTCAAAATCTGTGGCAGATCATTTATAAAAAGAGTAAAAAGCAATGGGCCTAAATGACTGCCCTGAGGTACACCAGAGGTAACATGAATTGATTTTGAAATAATATTTTTATAAAGCACCTTTTGGGTTCTATTAGAAAGATAGCTTGAGAGCCATGAAGTCAGACTCTTCGGAAAGCCCAGTAAATCAAGATTCAGAATCAGAAGTTCATGATTCACTGAATCAAAAGCTTTACTAAAATCCGTATAAATCACATCAGTTTGCTTGCAAGCCAAAAAACCATCCCGAACTAAAGAGGTAAACTCAAGTAGGTCTGTGGTGGTTGACCTACATCTCACAAACCCATGCTGAAAGGGTGATAATATGGAAGTACACGAATGTTGAAGCTGACAGGTAATTATTTGTTCAAAGGTTTTAGGAATAGCTGAAAGCTTAGCAATTCCCCTATAATTCTCAATATTAGATCTACTACCCTTCTTGTGCAGAGGTATGATAAATGACTGTTTCCAAATTGATGGAAATGACGCCGATTGCAAAGATAAATTGAACAATTTTACGATCGGTTCTGTTAAGTTCACAGCACAGAACTTAAGCATACAGCCAGGAATACCATAGGGCCCTGGAGAAAAAATCGGTTTCAGAGCTAAAAAACTCTGAAGTACAGTGGCACTATCAATGACTGGATTGAGAATACAGTTAGAACTAACTATCTCGAACGGATAACTACCGGTTTGGGTACAGGTTGACGAATAGGTCGATTTGAAAAAGTCTGCGAATAAGTCGGCAATATCATGGTCAAGGCTAGCATTCTCCCCACCCAAAGACAAAGATGATGGAAATCCCGAAGATCTGCGCTATTAATTAACAAACCGGTAAAATTTTTTAGGATTGTTAAAAAACTCAATTTTGCATCTTGTTAAATACGACTTGTAGCAGTTTTGATTCAGGCGTTGGAAATTGGAACGGGCAACTAAATATTTAGAAAAATCTTCAGAAGAACCAGATCTTTTAAAACGCTTATAGAGCCTCGATTTATTATTGTTCAGGTTAGCAAGTTGCCTCGAGAACCAAGGTGGTTTACTACTCTTAGCCTTAACAAAATGAACCGGAACGCAACGATTAATAAAGTCACTTAGGTAACTATTAAAAATAGACGTGGCAGCCTCAACATCAGTACAAGCATAAAGGTCAGACCAATCGTGGGAAGCTAACAGTTGATTAAGCAAATCAAAGTTAGCCTTTTTAAAACATCTCGAACGAGAACGACATAACACTTCCATGAAATTAATCGTAGGCAGTAAATTGTCCAGTGTAACCTCAAGTGTAGGGTGCAAGGGATCTTCAGGCAGGGATAAGGCAGGGATTCGACTGAGACCAGTACTTATTGAACTATCACCAAAAACTAAATCTAACAACTTATTTTTAGAGTTCACCACGTTATTAATCTGAACTAGCGGCAATTCCATAAGCGAACCAATGAAATCATGCTGAGTAACAGGAGTCAAAAAGTTTGAATCATCGTTGCCAATCCAACTAACATATGGTAAATTAAAGTCCCCAAGAACCACTAGACGATCGTTATCACGCAAACGAGAATGTAGGCTGTGGATAACTGCTTTATGGCAATCATAAACGTACATATCTGACCGAGGCGGTATGTAGGAACAAGAAATATATAAGAAAAAATTCGGGAAAAAGAGCTTTACAGCTATGAATTCAATGTCAAGCGCGTCCTCAAAGCTCAACAATTCAGTAGAAATACTGGACAATACGGCTATCAGGACACCGCCTGCTCTCGATTGACGATCACACCGAAAAACAACGTAGTCATTTGAAAATAACTCTGAATTTAAATTATCAGGTTTTAGCCAAGTCTCTGTGAAAGCAATCACTTCCGCAGTAAAAGTAAAACTGTTAGGGTAAAATGCATTTAATTTAGAACGTAAACCACGAACATTCTGATAGTGAATAATTACTTTTGAATCGTATTTGCAGGGCTGGTAATCAAGTTTTTTGAAACTATACGTGCGCGAGGCTCAACCTTCGACTTTGTGGTGTACAAATGTACCACCGAATGTATAGGCCAAAAAGATTTGTCAAGAACCAAATCAAAATATACATCTGGAACTGATATTTTAAATGAAGAAAAATCCCTCACATACTTAAAAACAAATTTATGTGCACTAATGTTAATAGAACCTGTACTATTAATCTTAGCTAAGATATAATTAACGACATCAGACTCCGTCAGAGATGGATGCAATCTTGATACGAAAATAGCCCGTCGGGGCGGCACGGCAGTAACCAACCTAGGACCAGCCGGATCTAAATTGGTATCACCCAAATTTCCAGCAACATCAACAATGTTATCGTCATTCGATACAGCGTCATTACCATTTAAAGTACGCGCAGTGTTGCTATCATTTACAATATTTTGGTTATTAACAGCATGAGAAGAGGCAGTGTTCATAGAAATGTTAGCGCCGGCATTAGCAGTGTTAGTAGCGCAAGGCACTTCGGCAGAGCTAACAGCATCATTGAAATTGCTTTGGACATTAGCAGCAAAAACGGGGCCAGAACTCTTTTCAATGTTAGCGCCGGCAGAATTGTTACCCATGATTGTGCCTTTGTCTTTGTTTCGTTTCTTTTTTTTGCCAGCACTACCCCGCAGTACGCCACCCACCGCTTCATCATAGAGCTTATGTAAATTACTGAGCTCAGAACGTAAAATTTCTAATTCGCCTAATAACCGGTTTTTGTCCGCTTGCAGAGAGTGTATACCGGCAACCGCGCTTGCTTGCTGTGCTCGCAAACTTTTCACTTCGGCAAGAATAGACGATAACATAAAATTTAGATAATTATCATTTACATGTTGTTGCTGTTGTTTTTGTACAGCAATAGCATTGTCATCAACAGCACAATCGCCACAAATATACATCTCATCCGAATTTTTAAAATGATCCAAATCGGCAGCTAAGGTACCAGCAACACACTGCAGGTGATAAACTTTTTTACATTTTTCACACTGCACACTGCTTTGAGCGCGTTCAACCCTGTGTCCACAGAAACAGGGCATATTGTTTGTGTAAAACAACTATGAAGACAAAAACAAAAACAACGTGTAGACAAGGCAAATAATATGCGAAGCAGACAACTGTCAACAGCTCAAATCAACATACACCTGCACTGCTTTTTAATTTATATTGTTTATATTGTTTATATATAATGAATTGCACGGAATTGATTTAAATCTGCTTTGCACAAGTTGTTAATATTTGATTATATTTGTTAATATTTGTTTAGCACAAAATACATTTGTATTACACAAATAGAAAAATATCGTAAAATATCGTAAAACGAAAAACACAGAGCTCTAGTGAAACACGTCCGTACACAGCGATAGACAATAGACATTCCCACCTTTCATTTGATACCCATTACCACCTTTCATTTGATACCCATATCGTACAAACACATTCTAGAGTCACCCCTGGTCCACCTTAATGGTGATATCTCGAAAAGGCGTCCACCGATAGACCTAAGGCCCACTCCCTCTTAAAATGCTCAGTAACACCTTTCATTAAATACCCATATCGTACAAACAAATTCTAGAGTCAGCCCTGGTCCACCTTTATGGCGATATCCCTAAATGGCGTCCATCCATAGAACTATGGCCTACTCTCTCTTAAAATACTCTTTAATACCTTCCATTTGATACACATGTCATACAACCACATTCCAGGGTTACCCTAGGTTCATTTTCCTACATGGTGATTTTCCTTATTTTGTCTCCATAGCTCTCAACTGAGTATGTAATGTTCGGTTACACCCGAACTTAGCCTTCCTTACTTGTTTATTATTGAAATATCCGCTCCCGTATCGATTAGGAGGGTTGATATGGAATCATTCAGAGTTGTTCTGGAAGATATGTAGCTATTAAGGTGTAAATTTAAAATATATAATTTTTTATTTATTGAGGTGGAGTTTGTTGGTTTTCCTGTTGCGTAACATTTCGAACATTTCTAGTGTTATTGCGGGTATTTCCTCGCGATCCGAAATTTCCACCAGATCTTTGGTTATTTTGTCTGTTATTATTATTATTGTTATTATTATTATAGGTATTGAAAGAACGTCTATAATTTCCTCTATAATTATTGTTTTGGTAACTCCTGCGGAAGGTACCTCAGAACTGATTTTGTTGGCGAATATGTAATATTGAGTTTGGATTTCCAGTTACCTCTGTGCAAATGTTAGTGAATTTTGATACGGCTTCGTTCATTGATGTGAACATTCCAGCTTGCATAATTGTTTTTACCTTGTCGTTGGAGCAGTTTTTACACATAGCTTTCACAGCTGATTGTGTAGCATACTTGGTTGCTAAGTAAGTGCCTTCCAACGATTTTGTGAGCCTTTCAATTTCAGCAGTGTATTGGTTTGCCGTTTTACTACGTTGCTGGATGTTCAGGAGTTTTGCTGTCAAAACTTCAACTGATTCACCTTTAATTGCTGTTTTTAATTTTTGTTTTATTGCTTCAATTGAGCTTAATAGGTTTCTGGCTGTTCCTTTCAGCTTGGTTTTTATCATCGAAACTGCTATAGCTTCATGGGTATCCTTAATTTGTTCTAGGATATCCAAAGCATCTAAAAAGTTATTCAAGTTCTCAGCTTTACCATCGAATTCTGGCCGAACTGACGAAGCAGTCTTTAAAAATTCGACTATTGTTTGTGGCATTTTGTCGCTTTCTGTTTGCGAATTTTTATCAGTAATTTCAATTTTTAGGGCTTCCCCTAAATTGGGTTGAGTCTCTGGCAATAGGGCAGCAAAATCTATTTCTATTTCCTTTTCAAATGACGTTGGCACCAATGCCTTAACGTTATATCTACTCAGTGAGGATACCAATTTATCTCTGACACTGGAAAAAATTTGTTATGTTTCTATCAGATGTTTAGCTGTTAAATTGCTATATACCCTTTGTATGAATTTTCCTATATCGTTTAACTAATATAATATTTTCGTGAGGTGTTTCAACACAGTAAATCTTAGTATGGTTGCATTTTTGTTGATACACTTACAAGATTTTTCCGCCAAGGTCTTCTCTTCCACAAGCTTGTTCAGAACGGTTTCCCATTTCTCCATTGGGGTATATATTTGTCTCTTAGAATTAGACTTTGTCTATACCATCTGCTCGGCTCATGTATCTTTTCTTTAAGAATTTATTGTGAGCTGAGTATAATTTGAGAAACAAATTGACGCAAGTGCAAATTGTTAATATTATCAACAAGATTTTGATAAATTTTAATGCTTCACTATGGTCAATGACCTGAATGGAATTAATTACGTTTGCATTGGGTTCTTCTACTTTGGATTATTTACCTCCCATTTCGAAACAATAATTCCTAAAATTTTCTTATATTTATTTATTTATTTATTTATTAATATTAGTCGGAACGTCTCATATATTTAACTTCGTACCTCCACCTTTCTTCAGCTGTGGTTAGTCCGGGTTTTAATACATTTTCTAAGGTGGGTTCCCTAGGCATGTCAATCAGTTTCCACCATTTTTTTTAAGTGCGACTAATGACTTTTCTGCTTTTTTAATTTCTTTAATGATATTATACCTTTCTTAAAATTCCCATTTTCCAATTCTAAATTGTCAACAGTGCGGGAGGCTATCTCGTAGTCAAGGTCATTAGGCAATGCACTCTCCATTGAAAAAGCTTACTTTATATGCCCTTGATTTTTCTTATTTCTGTCTTTAAACGAATTTTTTCCTCTGTGTTTTTGGATAAATTAATTTTTTGGTACAAATTTGCTACCACTTTTCTAAGGTTGAATTTTTTACCTCCTCCCTTTCTTTTGATTTTATTTGGTTTTGGAATATTCCTCTATTTTATGTTGCTGATTTCTACGCCTATATTCTTCTATGGTAATTGCCTTAGGGCCCTGTTTAATTTTTTCTAATGTTTCTACTGCTTTTTCTGATACTATACATGGACGATTTAGTCGTATTAGGATGCTCCGAAAATCATATGATTAAAAATTTACGAGATGTTTTCGCAATTTGTAGAAAATATAATTTAAAATTACATCGGGATAAATGTTTATTTTTCAACCAAGAAGTAACTTACCTTGGTTATAAATGCACAGGCAAAGGAATTTTGCGAGACCCCAATAAATTCGAAATTGTTAAAAATTACCCAACCCCTAAAAATGCGGATGAGCCGAAAACATTCGTCGCATTTTGCAATTATTACAAAAGATTTATTCCAAATTTTGCAGAATATTCTAGAATAATAACAAGACTTTGCAAGAAAAATGTAGTTTTCGACTGGAGAGAGGATTGCAAAAAATCCTTTGACTATTTGGAAGCTGCGTTAATAAGCACTAATATCCTGCAATATCCCGCTTTCAATAAACAATTTTGTGTAACAACTGACGCAAGTGGATATGCTTGCGGAGCAGTATTAATCCAAGAGTATGAAGGAAAACAATTGCCAATTGCCTATGCATCAAGATCATTTACTAAAGGAGAAATTAATAAAGCAACAATTGAGAAAGAATTAGCGGCCATTCATTGGGCCATAACATACTTTAGACCATACATTTATGGTATAAAATTTTTGGTCAAAACAGACCACAGACCCTTAGCATTTTTATTTTCGATGAAAAATCTGTCATCAAAGTTAACTCGAACAAGATTAGATCTGGAAGAATATGATTTCGAGGTGGAGTATATCGCAGGTAAAAAAAACTATGTAGCCGACGCATTATCACGCATAGATATTAAAGACCTAAGACAAATATCGGTAGAAGCGTGTAAAATATTAAAAGTTACTAAACTATTTTATGAGCTCGAGGCCTTATCCAAATAAAAACGCAATGATCGGAGGATCGAAAACGAGCCGGACTAATCTCTTTACTTCACATTTATTTAGCGCTTCAAATATTATTCGGTTCTCTTTGTGACTTTTTATTTCTTCATTTTTACTACTGGAATCTATATTTTTATAATTTTTCTTAGTTTCCGATGTAGACGTAACTTTTAGTATTTTTAAAAAAATTATTACTGGTCTTTAATCTTTAAAATTTAATCATCAGGACTGTGATGACTTCAGACTGAAGTCGAAATATCGAATATAAAATAAAAATACAAATATCAAATATTTATACTGCGTTTTTATTTGGATAAGGCCTCGAGCTCATAAAATAGTTTAATAAATTTTAAAGATTAAAGGCCAGTAATAATTTTTTAAAAAATACTAAAAGTTACGTCTACATCGGAAACTAAGAAAAATTATAAAAATAAAGATTCCAGTAGTAAAAATGAAGAAATAAAAAGTCACAAAGAGAACCGAATAATATTTGAAGCGCTAAATAAATGTGAAGTAAAGAGATTAGTCCGGCTCGTTTTCGATCCTCCCAAATTACGTTTCAAAAAAGGAAAGAAAATTTGTAGCGAAATTAATATAAAAAATCTAATTGTTGAGGCGAAGATTGACTTAGGCCAGTTCTTTGCCAGGCTTATGAAAGAAGCCGTCAATTTAGGAATTAGAAAAATACAGTTGCCCTTAGTAGACAAATTGTTTAAGAATAATTATACCCGGGTAGACACATTTCACAGACACACTCGTTTTCGATCCTCCGAAATTACGTTTCAAAAAAGGAAAGAAAATTTGTAGCGAAATTAATATCAAAAATCTAATCGTTGAGGCGAAGATTGACTTAGGTAAGTTCTTTGCCAGGCTTATGAAAGAAGCCGACAATTTGGGAATTAGAAAAATACAGTTGCCCTTAGGAGACAAATTGTTTAAGAATATTATACCCGGGTAGACACATTTAAAGTAATTGGTTCCAAAGTTCTCAAAAATCTAATTATAGCATGAACCTCAGAAGTTATGCATGTGACAAATAATGGAAAAAATTAAAGAAATTCTTCACAAATTTCATGACGATCCTGTTTTTGGTGGCCACCCAGGAATAAATCGCATGACAAATAAAACAAAACAAAAATATTACTAGAAGGGAATGAAAAACGATATCAGAAAATGTATCAAAAAATGCGTTCACTGTAATAAAAATAAAATAATAAAAAACTTGAAAGAGCCTATAATTATTACCGAAACGCCCACAAAAGCGTTCGACACAGTACAAATAGATAACATTGGCTCCCTGGTCGGAAAATGGAAATGAATATGTATTTAGTTACTTTAGAGACTTGACTAAATATTTAGTTGCAATACCAATACCCAGCAAACACGCAAAAACAATAGCCAAAGCGAATATTCGAAAATTTTATCCTAGTTTATGGTTGCATGAAGACAATTATAACAGATATGGGAAGCGAATATAAAAATAGCATATTTGAGGAATTATGCAAGCTTCTAAAAATAAACCATAAAACGTCAACACCTTACCACCATCAAACTTTAGGCACAGTTGAACATAGTCATAGAACATTCAATGAATATGTACGTTCCTACATATCCACTGAAAAAAACGATTGGGATGGATATCTTAAATATTTTGCGTAATGTTACAATACTACCCCATCTACAGTTCATAATTATTGTCCATACGAATTAGTATTTGCCAAAAAACCCCAGACTTACGATTTTTTAAGAGAAAATACAGTAAGCCCATTACACAATTATGAGGCTTACGACAAAGAAACTAAGTATATGTTACAAATAGCGCAAGATAGAGCATATAAATTAGTAACACAGGTTAAGGAAAAACAAAAAATTAGTTTTGATAGGAAAACACAATATAAAGAAATAAATTTAGGAGATTTAGTGTTAGTAAAAAAAGAAACCGGTCATAAGGTAGATAGTAGAAATACATATAGGGTCCTGCGGAATATAAAATATCGATAAGAAAAAAAAATTTTTTATTTTAACCTTTAGAATAGGAAAAATAATTATAGGGTAGAAAAATCGATAAAAATAATAATTTTACTATAACTCCCTTTAGAGTAGTAAATATCGATAAAAACCATGTAGCAAATAGAAACATAGAAAACATAAATCAAAATAATAAAAATAAGAAAATTGTAATACATCAAAATAGACTTAAACTGATAGAATGAGAGCACTTTAATTTTCTAAACACAAAGAAAATTTGTATTGTATGCAAAAGAAAAATACAATAATAAAACAAAACAAAAGAGAAAAACAAATGTAAACTATTCTTTGGAAATCAAGCTAAATGTCATAAAATACTGACACGCACAAAAACAAACAAGTAAGGAAGGTTAAGTTCGAGTGTAACCGAACATTACATACTCAGTTGAGAGCTATGGTGACAACATGAGCGAAAATAACCATATAGGAAAATGAACCGAGGGTAACCCTGGAATGTGTCTGTATGACATGTGTATCAAATGAAAGGTATAAAAGAGTATTTTATGAGGGAATGGGTCATAGTTCTATAGGTGGACGCCATTTAGGAATATCGCCATAAAGGTGGACCAGGGCTGACTCTAGAATTTGTTTGTACGATATGCGTATCGATTGAAAGATGTTAATGAGAATTTTAAAAGGCGTTGGCCTAGTTCTATAGGTGGACGCCTTTTCGAGATATCGCACGTAAAGGTCGATCAGGGTTCACTCTAGAATTTGTTTGTACGATATGGGTATCAAATGAAAGGTGCTAATGAGTATTTTAAATGGGAGTGATCCTTAGTTCCATAGGTAGACGACGTGTCGAGTTATCGCCATTTAGGGGGATCGGGGGTGACCCTAGAATTTGCTTGTACGATATGGGTATCAAATGAAAGGGGTTATGAGTATTTTAAAAGTGAGTGGGCCTTAGTTCTATAGGTGGACGCCTTTTCGAGATATCGCCATAAAGGTGGACCAGGGGTGACTCTAGAATGTCTTTGTACGATATGGGTATCAAATTAAAGGTATTAATGAGGGTTTTAAAAGGGAGTGGTTGTAGATGTATAGGTGGTCGCCTCTTCGAGATATCGCCATGAAGGTGGACCAGGGGTGACTCTAGAATGGGTTTGTACAATACGGGTATCAAACGAAAGGTGTTAATGAGTATTTTAAAAGCGAGTAGGCCATAGTTCTATAGATGGACGCCTTTTCGAGATATCGCCATAAAGGTGGACCAGAGGTGACTCTAGATTTTGTTTGTACGATATGGGTATCAAATTAAAAGTATTAATGAGGGTTTTAGAAGGGAGTGGTGGTAGTTGTATATGTGAAGGCGTTTTCCACATATCGACCAAAATGTGGACCAGGGTGACCCAGAACATTATCTGTTGGATACCGCTAATTTATTTATATATGTAAAACCACGAACAGTATTCCTGCCAAGATTTCAAGGGTTTTTTATTTGGCCCTGCAGAACTTTTTCATTTTCTTCTACTTAATATGGTAGGTGGCACACCTATTTTACAAATTTTGTTTCTAAAGTTATATTTTGCGTCAATATACCAATCCAATTACCATGTTTTATCCCTTTTTTCGTATTTGGTATAGAATTATGGCATTTTTCTTATTTTTCGTAATTTTCGATATCGAAAAAATGGGTGAGGTCATAGTCGGATTACGGCCATTTTATACACCAATATAAAGTCAGTTCAGATAAGTACGTGAACTGAGTTTAGTAAAGATATATCGATCTTTGCTCAAGTTATCGTGGTAACGGCCGAGCGGAAGGACAGACGGTCGACTGTGTATAAAAACTGGGCGTGGCTTCAACCGCTTTCGCCCATTTTCACAGAAAATAGTTACCGTCATAGAATCTATGCCTGTATCAAATTTCACAAGGATTGGTAAATTTTTGTTCGACTTATGGCAATAAAAGTATTCTAGACAAATTAAATGAAAAAGGGCGGAGCCACGCCCATTTTGAAATTTTATTTTGTTTTCGTGTTTTGTTGCATCATGTCATTACTGGAGTTGAATGTTGACATAATTTACTTATATACTGTAAAGATATTAAATTTTTTGTTAAAATTTTACTTTTTACTTTTTTTTAAAGTGGACATGTTCTTCATCCGATTTTGCTAATTTTTATTTAGCACATATATAGTTATAGTAGTAACGTTCCTGCCAAATTTCATCACGATATCTTCAACGACTGCCAAGTTACAGCGTGCAAATTTTTTAAATTACCTTCTTTTAAAACTGGGCGGTGCACCGCCCATTCTGCGTCATAAGGTCAACCCGCCTACCAAGTTTCATCACTTTATCCGTCTTCGGTAATGAATTATCGCAATTTTTCGGTTTTTCGAAATTTTCGATATCGAAAAAGTGGGCGTGGTTATAGACCGATATCGTTCATTTTAAATTGCGATCTGAGATGTTTGGAACATACATACCAAATTTCATCAAGATACCTCAAAATTTACTCAAGTTATCGTGTTAACGGACGGACGGACGGACGGACATGACTAAATCAAATTTTTTTCGATACTGATGATTTTGATATATGGAAGTATATATCTATCTCGATTCCTTTATAACTGTACAACCAACCGTTATCCAATCAAAGTTAATATACTCTGTGTGCAAAGCATGCTGAGTATAGAAAGAGAAGACTACACCGAAAATAGAGAAACAGGGCCAATTAAAAACAAGTAAGGACGGGACTGTCTTCGGCTGTGCTGAAGACTTCATACCTTTCATGAACGGGGCTGAACAATAATCTTATCCCGTTCGTATTCTCCAAATAATCGGATGTATAAGATAGGAAATATATAGTGAACAGATGTATATACCTAAACGATTTTTAATATAAATATAAAATAAAAAATAGGTAGGTACTTTGTGTGAGAATGCAAAGTTTCAGGTTTTTTTGTGGTCTGCATGTAAAAACTATGACTACGAATCACGTATTTCAACAATATATGACGTAAACGTAACTATTTGATGAAATTTGTTGAAATTTGAAGCTTCTACACGTAAGCATTTGGTGAAATTTGAAGCTTCTAGCTGTTAAAATGATGCTGAGATTGCAAAAAAAATATATATATAATCTAATCTAATCTAATATCTAATCTAATATATATTATAAATGGGAAAGTTTGGATGTTAAGATGTTTGGATGTTTGGATGTTTGTCCAGACGTTTGTCTTTGTGACTCAATAACGCAAGAACGGCTGGACCGATTTGGATGAAATTTTGCACACATATAGCCAATAGCCTAGAAGGATCTACTAGCCATATATTTTTCAAAAGGGGCGTGGTCCCCGCCCCCTAGGAACAGTTATAATTTAATTATTATATTTTTTCGTCTTTGCGACTGACTCACGCCAGAATGGCTACACGGATTTTGATGAAATTTGGGACACAGACAGTAGTCTACTAGCGAAATTTTTTTCGAACGTGGAAAGAGGGGTGGGGTTCCCACGACCCCTTCGAGAAATTATTTTTCATAATTTTTACACATTATAACTTTACGTATACTGGCCTTCACCAATATCACAGACTCAAGGGGTCAAATAAGTCGAGGGCTTACAAAGTAAGCAGTGACACCCTCCGCCCCCCCCTCCCCCTTTATCTCCTCCTCTGGTGTAAAATCCATAAATTGTTATAACTCAATCTAAATTTTCTCCTAAATCAATAGTTTTTGGTATCTGGTACATACAGAACGAGATCTAGACAATTTTGGAGGAACGATCAGTGGTCCTCTCCTCTACTCCCGCCATCCGCACCCCATCAATTGTTTTTATTAGCACGCTTTTATTAGCTTTACCTGTATGTTTCTATTTAACTTTTTATTCGCTCCATTGCGCCTGCTGCCTTATTAACATGGTTTTATAATTAGCTTCACCTTATTTGTAATCCCGTAAGGGTCATATCGAGACCCTTCCGGGATCATTTCTGGATGGTTTTCGGGATCGGTCCGGGATTACGCCGGGGTAATTGCGGGACTTTTTCGGGACTATTTCGGGATCATTTTGGGACCCTTCCGGGATCATTTCTGTATAGTTTACGGGATCCGTCCGGGATCCCGTCGGGGTTATTTTGGAACATTTTCGGGACTATTCCGGAGTCATTTCGGGACTATTTCGCGATCATTTGGGGACTCTTCCGGCATCATTTCTGGATGGTTTTCGGGATCCGTGCGGGATCTCGTCGGGGTCATATGGGAACTTTTTCGGGATCATTCGGGGGCTCTTCCGGCATCATTTCTGGATGGTTTTCGGGATCCGTCCGGGATATCGTCGGGGTCATTTGAGGACTTTTTCGGGATCATTTGGGAGCTGTTCCGGCATCATTTCTGGATGGTTTTCGGGATCCGTCCTTGATCTCGTCGGGGTCATTTGGGGACTTTTTTGGGATCATTTTGGGGCTCATCCGGTATCATTTCTGGATGGTTTTCGGGATCCGTCCGGGATCCCGTCGGGGTCATTTCGGGACTTTTTCGCGACTAATACGGGATCATCTGGGAACCCTTTCGGCATCATTTCTGGATGGTTTTCGGGATCTGTCCGGGATCCCGTCGGGGTCATTTCGGGACTTTTTCGCGACTAATACGGGATCATTTGGGAACCCTTTCGGCATCATTTCTGGATGGTTTTCGGGATCCGTCCGGGATCCCATTATGGTAATTTCGGGACTATTAGGGGATCATTTGGGAACCTTTCCGGCATCATTTCTGGATAATTTTCGGGATCCGTCCGGGATGCCGACGAGGTCATTTCGGGACTATTTCGGGATCATTTGGGATACCTACCGGCATCATTTCTGGATGGTTTTTGGGATTCGTCCGGGATCCCGTCGTGGTCCTTTCGGGACTTTTTTCGACTAATACGGGATCATTTGCGGACCCTTTTGGCATCATTTCTGGATAGTTGTCGGGATCCCGTCACGGTCATTTCGGGACTATTAGGGGATCATTTGAGGACCTTTCCGGCATCATTTCTGTATTGTTTTCGGAATCCTTTCGGGATCCCGTCAGGGTCATTTTGGGACTTTTTCGGGGCTAATACGGGATCATTTGGGGATCCTCTAGGGGTCGTTTCGTGACTTTTTCTGTTTTATTTCGGGATCATTTGGGGACCCTTCCGGCATAATTTCCTGATGGTTTGCCGGATCCATCAGAGTCATTTCGGGACCATTTTGGGATCATTTGGGGACCCTTCCGAGATCATTTCTGGATCCGTCCGGGATGCCGTAGGAGCCATTTCGGGATTTTTGGTTACTTTTCCGGGATAGTTTTTGGACCCTTCCGGGATCATTTCTGGATCTGTACGGGATCCCATCTGTGTCATTTCCGGACTATTGCGGGATCATTTTGGGATCCTTCCGGAATCATTTCTGTATGGTTTTCGCGATCCGTCGTTGATTCCCTCGGAGCCATTTCGGAACCTTTTCTGGAGTATGTCGGGGTCATTTGGGGACTTTTTCGGGATCATTTGGGGCTCTTCCGGCATCATTTCTGGATGGTTTTCGGGATCCGTGCGGGATCTCGTCGGGGTCATTTGGGGACTTTTTCGGGATCATTTGGGGGCTCTTCCGGCATCATTTCTGGATGGTTTTCGGGATCCATCAGGGTAATTTCGGGACTATTAGGGGATCATTTGTGGACCTTTCCGGCATCATTTCTGGATAATTTTCGGTATCCGTCCGGGATGCCGACGAGGGCATTTCGGGATTATTTCGGGATCATTTGGGATACCTACCGGCATCATTTCTGGATGGTTTTTGGGATTCGTCCGGGATCCCGTCGGGGTCATTTCGGGACTTTTTCTCGACTAATACGGGATCATTTGTGGACCCTTTCGGCAAAATTTCTGGATAGTTGTCGGGATCCGTTCGGGATCCCGTCACGGTCATTTCGGAACTATTAGGGGATCATTTGAGGACCTTTCCGGCATCATTTCTGGATAGTTTTTGGAATCATTTCGGGATCCCGTCAGGGTCATTTCGGGGCTTTTTCGGAATCATTTAAGGATGGCTTTCAGGATTCGCCCGGGAACCCGTCAGGGTAATTTCTGGACTTTTCCGAGACTATTTCGGGATCATTGTGGGACCTTCCCAAGATCATTTCTGGATGGATTTCGGGATTTGTCCGGGATGCCCTCAGGGTCATTTTGGGACTATTAGGTGAACATTTGAGGACCGTTCCGGCATCATTTCTGGATGGTTTTCGGTATCCGTTCAGATTCCCGTCGGAATAATTGCGGGACTTTTTCGGGATCATTGTGGTCCCTTCCGACATCATTTCTGGATGGTTTTTGGGATTCGTGCGGCATCCCGTCGGGTTCATTTCGGGACTTATTCTCGACTAATACGGGATCATTTGCGGGCCCTTTCGGCATCATTTCTAGATAGTTGTCGGGATCCGTTCGGGATCCCGTCAGGGTCTTTTCGGAACTATTAAGTGATCACTTGAGGACATTTCCGGCATCATTTCTGGATAGTTTTCGGGATCCTTTCCGGGTCCCATCAGGGTCATTTCGGGACTTTTTCGGCATCATTTAAGATTGGTTTTCAGGATTCGTCCTAGATCCGTCAGGGTAATTTCTGGACTTTTCCCAGACTATTTCGGGATAATTTTGGGACCCTCCCAAGATCATTTCTGGATGGATTTCGGGATCTGTCCGGTATGCCGTCAGGGTCATTTTGGGACTATTAGGTGATCATTTGAGGACCTTTTCGGCATCACTTCTGGGTGGTTTTCGGTATCCGCTCAGGATCCCGTCGGAATTATTGCGGGACTTTTTCGGGATCATTTGGTGTCCCTTCCGGCATGATTTCTGGATGGTTTTTGGGATTCGTCCGGCATCCCGTCGGGTTCATTTCGGGACTTATTCTCGACTAATACGGGATCATTTGCGGGCCCTTTCGGCATCATTTCTAGATAGTTGTCGGGATCCGTTCGGGATCCCGTCAGGGTCTTTTCGGAACTATTAGGTGATCATTTGAGGACATTTCCGGCATCATTTCTGGATAGTTTTCGGGATCCTTTCGGGGTTCAGTCAAGGTCATTTCGGGACTTTTTCGGGATCATTTAGAGATGGCTTTCAGGATTCGTCCGGGAACCCGTCAGGGTAATTTCTGAACTTTGCCGAGACTATTTCGGGATAATTTTGGGACCTCCCCAAGATCATTTCTGGATGGATTTTGCGATCAGTCCGGGATGCCGTCAGGGTCATTTTGGCATTAGGTGATCATTTGAGGACCTTTCGGCATCACTTCTGGATGGTTTTCGGTATCCGATCAGGATCCCTTCGGAATCATTGCGGGACCTTTTCGGGATCATTTGGGGTCCCTCCCAAGATCATTTCTGGATGGATTTCGGGATCTGTCCGGGATCCCGTCAGGGTCATTTAGGGGTGCGTTCGAGATCCCGTCAGGGCCATTTCGGAACTTCTTCGGGACTATATCGGGATAATTTCTGGATGGTTTATGGGATCCGTCCATGACCCCTTAAGGGTCATTTCGGGACTATTAGGTGATCATTTTAGGACCTTTCCGGCATCACTTCTGGATGATTTTCGGTATCCGTTCGGGATCCCATCGGAATCAATGCGGGACTTTTACGGAATCATTTGGGATTCCTTCCGGCATCATTTCTGGATGGTTTTCGGGATTTGTCCGTGATCCCGTCGGGGTTATTTCGGGACCATTTTGGGATCATTTGGTGACCCTTCCGAGAGCCATTTCGGGATTTTTTGTTACTTTTCCGGGATAGTTTTTGCACCCTTCCGGGATCATTTCTGGATCTGTGCGGGATCCCATCTGGGTCAATTCCGGACTATTTCGGGATCATTTTGGAATCCTTCCGGAATCATATCTGTATGGTTTTCGCGATCCATCGTGGATCCCCTCGGAGCCATTTCGAAACTTTTTCTGGAGTTAGTCGGGATAATTTAGGGACCCTTCCAGGATATTTTCTGGGTGGTTTTTGAGATCCGCCCGGGAGCCTGTCTGGGTCATTTCGGAACCTTTTCGGGATCATTTTGGAACACCTTCAGGGATCATTTCTGTGTGGTTCTCTGGATACGTCCAGAATCGTGTCGCTCTCATTTCGGGTTTTTTGGGACTATTCGGGGAACTTTTGGAGACCCTTTCGGGGCATTTCTGGATGGTTTTCGGGATCCGTCCGCGATAGCGTTGGGGTCATTTCGTAGCTTTTTCTGGATAATTTCGGGATCATTTGGGATCCTATCAGGTTATCAGCTTATTTAGTTCTTTTTTTTACTCAATTACAAAAAAAAATGCATTTGACAGAAAACAAAATTTTAAACAGATAATAAGCAGGCTAACGCGAATAGCCCTTATATTTAAAATTTTCCTTGCGGACGGGGCCGCGGGTAAAGGCTAGTATTATATTATAAATGGGAAACTTTGGATGTTTGTATGTTTGTATGTTTGTCCAGACGTTTGTTTTTGTGACTCAATCACGCAAGAACGATTGAACCGATTTGGATGAAATTTGGCACGCATATAGCCAATAGTCTAGAAGGATCTACTAGCTATATTTTTTTGAAAAGGGGGAGGTCTCGCCCCCTAGGAACAGTTATAATTTAATTATTGTATTTTTTCGTCTTTGTGACTGAATCACGCCAGAACGGCTACACGGATTTTGATGAAATTTGGGACACAGACAATAGTTTACTAGCGACATTTTTTTGAACATGGAAAGGGGGTAGGGGACCCACGACCCCCTTCGAACAAATACTTTTTAATAATTTTTACACATTATAACTTTACCTATACGGGCCTTCACCAATATTACAGACTCAATGGGTCAAATAAGTCGAGGGCTTACATAATGAGCAGTGACACCCTCCGTCCCCCCTCCCTCCTTCTCACCCCCTCTGATGTAAAATCTATAAATTGTTATAACTCAATATAAATGTTCTCCTAAATCAGTAATTTCTGGTAACTGGCTCATACAGATGGAGATCTAAACATCGACCATCGACCCTCCTTCAATTGGTTTTATTAGCACGCTTTTATTAGCTTTACCTGTAGGTTTCTTTGTAACTTTTTATTCGCTCCAACGCACCTGCTGCCTTATTAACATGGTTTTATAATTAGCTTCACCTTATTTGTACTCCCGTTAGGGTCATATCGAGAACCTTCCGGGATCATTTGTGGATGGCTTTCGGGATCCGTCCGGGATCACGCCGGGGTCATTTCGGGACTTTTTCGGGACTATTTCGGGATCATTTTGGGACCCTTCCGGGATGATTTCTGTATAGTTTTCGGGATCCGTCCGGGATCCCGTCGGGTTTATTTTGGGACTTTTTCGGGACTACTCCGGGATCATTTCGGGACTATTTTGCGATCATTTGGAGACCCTTCCGGCATCATTTCTGGATGGGTTTCGGGATCCGTCCGGGATCCCGTCTGGGTTATTTTGGGACTTTTTTTCGATAAATACGGGATCATTTGGGGACCCTTTCTTCATCATTTCTGGATGGTTAGTGGGATCCTTCCGGGATCCCATCGGGGTCATTTCGGGACTTTTTCGGGATTATTTGGGGTTCCTTCTGGCATCATTTCTGGATGGTCTACGAGATCCGTTCGGGATGCCGACGGCGTCATTTCGAGACTATTAGGTGATCTTTTGTGGACCTTTCCGGTATCTTTTCTGGATGTTTTCGGTATCCGTTCGGGATCCCATCGGGGTTATTTCGGGTTCATTTGGGGTCCCTTGTGGCATCATTTCTGGATGGTTTTCGGGATTCGTCCGGGATCCCGTCCGCGTCATTTCAGGACTTTTTCGGGATCCGTCCGTGATCCCGACGGGGTCATTCCGGGACTATTTCGGGATCATTTGGGGTACCTACCGGCATCATTTCTGGTTTGTTTTCGGGATCCGTCCGGAATCCAATAGGGGTAATTTCGGGACTTTTTCGGGATAATTTGGGGTCCCTTCCGGTATCATTTCTGGTTGGTTTTGGGTATCCGTCCGGGATCCCGTCGGGGTCATTTTGGGACTTTTTCGCGACTAATACGGGACCATTTGGGGACCCTTTCGGCATCATTTCTGGATGGTTTTCGGGATCCTTCCGGGATCCCATCGGGGTCATTTCGGGACTTTTTCGGGATCATTTGGGGTCCATTCCGGTATCATTTCTGGATGGTTTTCGGGATCCGTCCGGGATCCCGTCGGGGTCATTTCGGACTCATTTGGGGTACCTACCGGCATCATTTCAGGTTGGTTTTCGGGATCCGTACGGGATCCCGCCGGGGTCATTTCGGGATCATTTGGGGTACCTACCGGCATCATTTCTGGATGGTTTTCGGGATCCGTACGGGATCCGTCAGGTTTATTTCGGTGCTTTTTCGGGATCATTTAAGCATGGTTTTCAGGATCCGTCCGAGTTCCCGTCAGGGTAATTTCTGGACTTTTACGAGACTATTTCAGGATCATTTTGGGACCCTTCCAAGATCATTCCGGGATGGATTTCGGGATCTGTCCGTGATCCCGTCAGGGTCATTTAGGGATCCTTTAGAGATCCCGTCAGGGTCATTTCGGGACTATTTCGGGATAATTTTTGGATGATTTTCGGGATCCGTCCGGGAGCCCGTCTGGGTCATTCGGAACTTTTTCAAGGCTAATACGGGATCATTTGGGGACCCTTCCGGCATCACTTCTGGATGGATTTCGGGATCTGTACGGAAACCCATCAGGGTAATTTCGGGACTATTTCATGATCATTTGGAGACCCTTTAGGGCTCATTTCATGACTTTTTCTGTATTATTTCGGGATCATTTGGGAACCCTTCCGGCATCAATTCTTGATGGTTTTGCCGGATCAATCAGGGTAATTTCGAGACCATTTTGGGATCATTTGGGGATCCTTCCGAGGTCATTTCTGGATCCGTCGGGATGCCGTAGGAGTCATTTCGATATTTTTTTGTTACTTTTTCGGGATAGGTTTGGGACCCTTCCGCGACTATTGCGCGACTAATACAGGATCATTTGGGGACCCTTTCGACTTCATTTCTGTATGGTTTTCAGGATCCGTCCGGGATCTCGTCAGGGTCATTTCGGGACTATTTGGGGATCATTGAGAACCTTTCGGGCATGATTTCTGGATAGTTTTCGGGATCCCTTCAGGGTCATTTCGGGACCATTTTTGGGTAACCACCGGCATCATTTCTGGATGGTTTTCGGTATTCGTCCGGGATCCCGTCGGGGTCATTTCACGACTTTCTGGGGATCCGTCCGTGATCCCGACTGGGTCATTTCGGGACTATTACGGGATCATTGGGGGTACCTACCGGCATCATTTCTGGTTGGTTTTCGGGATCCGTCCGGGATCCCATCGGGGTCATTTCGGGACTTTTTCGGGATCATTTTGGTCCCTTCCGGCATCATTTCTGGATAGGTTTAGGGCCCCGTCCGGGATCCGATGGGGTCATTTCGGGGCTAGGTCGGGATCATTTGCGTTACCTACCGGCATCATTTCTGGTTGGTTTTCGGGATCCGTCTGGGATCCCGGAGTGGTCATTTCGGGACTATTTTGGGATTATTTGGGGTACCTACCGCCACCATTTCTGGTTGGTTTTCGGGATCCGTCCGGGATTCCGTCAGCGTCATTTCGGGACTATTAGGGGATTATTTGGGAACCTTTCCGGCATTTCTGGATAGTTTTAGGGATCCGTCCGAGATCCCGACGGGGTCATTTCTGGGCTAGGTCGGGATCATTTGGGGTACCTACCGACATCATTTCTGGTTGGTTTTCGGGATCCGTCCGGGATCCCGGCGGTGTCATTTCGGGACTATTTCGGGATCATTTGGGGTACCTGCCGGCATCATTGCTGGGTGGTTTATGGGATCCGTACGGGGTCCATCAGGGTAATTTGGAGACCCTTCCGAGGTCATTTCTGGATCCGTCGGATACCGTAGAGTCATTTCGATATTTTTTTGGTACTTTTTCGGGATAGCTTTGGAACCCTTCGGGGATCATTTCTGGATCCGTGCGGGATCCCATCGGGGTCATTTCCGGACTATTTTGGGATAATTTTTGGACCCTTCCGGAATCATTTCTGTATGTTTTCGCGATACGTTGTGGATCCCCTCGGGTCATTTAGGAACTTTTTCGGGACTATTTCGGGATCATTTTGGTACCCTTCAGGGATCATTTCTGTGTGGTTCTCTGGATAAGTCTATAATCGTGTTATTTCGGGTTTTTGTGTCGATTCCGGGAGCTTTTGGAGACCCTTCGAGGTCATTTCTGGATGGTTTTAGGAATTCGTCCGCGATAGCGTCGGAGTTATTTCGTGGATTTTTATTGATAATTTCGGAATCATTTGGGGATCCCATCAGGTTATCAGCTCATTTAGTTCTCTTTTTACTCAATTACAAATATAAAATGCATTACACAGAAACAAAATTTTAAACAGATAACTTGATAAGCAGGCTAACGCGAACAGCCCATATATTTCATTTTCTGCTTGCGGACGGGGCCGCGGATAAAGGCTAGTATATATATACACTACTAGAAGACCAGGCAGACATTGTCCTGCCCTAAATTTAACCTATCTGCATACATTGTAATAAGCTTTTTCCGTCTGACTCTGCCCTCCCCCCTCTTCACTTTTTCCTAATCCTTTTATTCACTCCTCCCTCCGTATTTTTCGCTTCATCTATCTCCATCTTCGTCTCATTCTATCTCTTTCTCAATCTCCTTCTCATTCTTCTGCGTGCCTTATTGCCTGTCCCAGAGGGTGGTGTGTATTATATTCGAGTCCCAGTCCCACTCCGAGTGAGTTTAAATATATATATATTTTTATTTTTCACACTTCACTCTAATATTAAAACGAAATGCAGATATTCGTTGCTTTTGGAATTCGGCTTAAAAATTGCACATAGAACAACTAAAGACTCTCCCGAATTAAAAAAAATGTCTTAGTACCTCAAATCAGGGCCCCCTCAGAAACCCCGAGCCCCTCTCTCGCCAGCCCTGGTGATGTTCTATATATATATATATATATATATATATATATATATATATATGTAATAATAATAAGTAATAATTATTGTTTAAAGTTGTTTATTGATTAAATATTCAATGTTCGAGGAATTCAATAAATACAATTAATAGTTTGGTAGTGAAATTACGACCGACGATTCTCTCTTCGACTTTCTACTTCAACGACTGGATAACGACTTGACTTCTTGATTTCAATGACACCAATAACTGGAGTGCATGGCTATTATCCGAGTATTGCAGGGCTGCCACCCCTTTACACCCGGCCATCCTGATCATCATCTGTCTCAGATGATAAATCACCAACATCGTCTTGGTGCTTCCATGGTTTTATGTTATCTGCACTTGTGGACGTGTGTTTTGGCCCCTCGAATCTGCAACTTTTTCTACATCATATCTGCCATTCTGTTTCACGTCTATAATTTTGTATGGGCCGATGTACTTATTGCTGAGCTTTTTTCCAGCTACAAATTGGGTCTTCTTAATTGCTACGAGATCAAGTTTTTTATACCCAGCATGAGGTTTGCGTTTTTTGTCATAGCTCTTTTTATACTGTGCTTGTGCTTTTGCTATGGCCTCTTTCGCGTTTACTCTGACCTTTTGTCGTTCATCTGAAAATAAAGTTAAGATTTCTTCTTCAATCGCTCTTACCAAATCTGGCTGTGCCTCGCTACGCATTTTTACTCCGAACAAAACTTCGAACGGCGTGAATTCAGTTGATGCGTGGACATGCGCATTAATCGCTTTCTGTACCTGTCCTATATACTTGTACCATCTGCTTGGTTCGGTTGATGATAACTACTTTGCCAAAACCGATATGATGACTCGGTTTACTCGTTCAATTTGGCCATTGCCTCTTGGAACACCTACAGTCGTTTCGACATGCTCAACGTTATGTGTGCTGCAGAACTCTTTAAATGCCTTCGAAGTGAAAGCTGAACCCTTATCGCTAAAAATCCTTTGTGGTTGCCTAATATATCCACCCATGCTGTCAGGTGTTTTACAACATCTGCTGCATCTGTCGACTTTGTTGCAAATAACCAAATGAATTTACTAAAACCATCCACTATTGCAAAAATGTGTTTGTAGCACTTTGTTGTGGCGTCTAACGGCCATAGATGGTCGACGTGTATAGTACATAGTGGTGCATCATCCTTGTTTATCACATGAAGGAAGTCATCTTGTTTCCCTATTTTTCGATTATGTAATATGCACTCAATACAGTTGGAAATGTGTTGCCTAACCTTCTGCTCCAAATGTGGTATAAAGTAATCTTGTTGAATTGCGTGCATTGTTTTTTGCACAATATGCCCGATATTATGCGCTTTTTCTACGATTTCCTTCTCCATTCTTTAAGGCACTGCTAAAACATCATTTCCATTCAACTGTTTATAAATCAACCCATCTTTTATAACAAAATCTCCGTATGCGTTTTTCTTAAGAATTTCGGCTACTGCTTTTAAATGTTCTTCACTTTGTTGCGCTCGCAACAGCCTTGCTCTAATCTCTGATGAGATAAAATAAACCAGATAGCGACTTAGTGAGTCCACGTGATTCGTTCTACTGCCAACACGGTGTTCAGTTTTAAAATTGAAGTCCTGCAAATACATTAGCCATTGGGCGACTCCGCGTGGAACGTCTTTCTTGGTAGTCGTCTGCTTGTGACGCGGCGCAATCTGTTACTAGAACGAACTCTTTGCCAAGCAGGTAATGACGTAACCGTTTTGTTGCCAGGTATGCAGCTTTTACTTCCAAAATATAGCTGTGTTGCTTCTCTTCATGTGGCGTAGTTTTTCTGCTCCAGTAATACATCCATTGTCATTATGCATTTGTAGCAGCACTCCCCAAAAACCATACTTCGATGCGTCTACATGAAGTTGTGTTTTCGCCGATTGCTTAAAAATTTTTAAAACAGGCTCTTTAACCAATGCCTCTTTCAACCTAGCTACTGCTGTCAGTTGTTCGTGCCCAATTTTAAACTCTGCGTCTTGCTTCAATAGCTGAGTTAATGGTTTTGCCATCAACGCATAATCTTGCACGAACTTTCGAAAGTACCCTGTCAACCCCAAAAAAGCTTGCACACTTTTGATATTATTTGGTGTAGGAAAGTTTTTAACTGCTTTCAATTTCTCATGACCAGGCGATACTTTGCCATCTTGTATAATGTGCCCTAGAAAATTTATGCGACTCTGTAAGAATTGGCATTTTGACCATTTTATTTCTAGTCCATACAACTGCGCGCATTCTAGAACCTTTTGTACATTCGATAGGCACGATTCCGCACATTGCCCGAATACAACTATATCATCAACGTACAGCTCCATTATACCTTCGTTACGTAAGTTCTGAAATATTATGTTGAGATATCGTACGAAAACCGCAGGCGAATTGCAAAAGGCGAAAGGTGCTTTATTAAATTCAAAAACGCCCTGCCTGGTGATAAAAGCGGTATACTTTTTACTTGCCTCCTCAACTGGCACATGAAAAAACCCGTTCTTCAAGTGCATAACCGTGAAAAGCTTGGCACTTTGCATTTTCTCTAAAACATCTTCTACAATGGGCACTGGAAAACGATCTTTTAAAACTAGGCGATTAAGCTTTCTATAGTCGATGCACATCCTGAATGTGCCATCCTTCTTCTTTGCCAGCACCACTTTACTGACAACGTCAGGCGTAGACTCACGAATTACACCTTCTCGTAGCCAGTCTTCAACTTGTTTTTTTTACAACTGCGTTCTCCACTGCTGATAACCGGCTTGGATTTTCTCTAATGCAAATTTGCTCGCTACTGGGAACTATTTTCAGCTGGACAGGACATTCTATTTTGTGATTTTTTGGTGTATAATTTCGAATCATTTGATCAACAGTTGTTCTATATTTAGGTGGAACATCGATTTCATCCAACCCATTAACATTAAAAACGGCTGCTGTATTAACCACTGCTGTCTTCTCGGTGAATGTGTACTCATTCGTACACAGAGTTAAAGTAAACTTTTCGATGAAATCAAAACCTGTAAGCACATTGAACATCAAATTGTTGTCATCTACAACCAAAATATTGTGTTCTGTTTTTAAATCGTCTACTTCAATCATGGCTGTAAACATACCGCGAACACTTGTATTTTTGTTGCCTAAGTCGAACAGCTTCATGTCGCTTGATTTTAAAAAATAGTCGGCAAACATATTTTTATAAGTACTAAAGTTCAATACGTAACTTCAGCTCCAGTATCCACAAGACAATCCAACTCGTTCCCACCTATTTTCATTTGCTTGAGCCTCTTGGAAATAAGATTGACGGTTTGCTTTGTGCAGTTTTTCGCAATGTGATCACTTCCACTGCATTTGAAACATTTCGTTTCTTCTTTACATTCTGGTATCATATGTTTTGTAGATCCGCAATTGTAGCAGCGCTGCTTGCGCTCACTACTTTTGTGTATATATCCAACTTGTTCGTTGTTTTGCGCGCTGTTGCTGTTGTTAAAAAAGCTATTTCGCTGCTCTGTTTGCTGCTGTTCGTAGTTTCGATAATTTCATATTGTTCCATAAGCTCTTTATAGGTTTTCGCATTAAACAGAAGGCATTTCAACTCGTTTCGAAGTTTTAACCCTTCGACAATATATCGGATGATTGAAGTTTGGTCCACGTTGCCTATGGCAGCAAGCTTTTGCATATGTAAAACATATTCGTGCATACTCTCGGAATCTTTCTTTTTCCTACCTCTTAATTGCTGATGGATCACAGCGGTGCTTAAATGTTTATCGAATTCCGCTATAAGCGCCTCGCGTAGAGTGTTATAATTTGCTATCGCAACTGTCTCTAGGAAGAGTTTCGCTGTGCCCTTCATTTTTTTTCGTGCGTTTACATACTTTTGTTTTTCGTTTAACTCATATGCTTCTGCATTTTCTTCGAAATTCTGTAGCCACAATTTTACTGGCATACTAATTCCATCGTAGTCCGGCACGATTTTGGAAAAGCTCTCGATTGAAATGGAACTTTTTGCATTGCTGCAGAGCTTTTCTGTTAATAAACGTAAAAGTTCGACATTTCCATTATCTGTTTCTGTATCAACTGCGGTTGAATTGTTATCAGGCATTTTGCTATTATTGATGTTTTTTTGGTCTAAGTTATTTTCACATTCGCTTTCTGTTAGGACTTCTTGAGGTACTTCGTTATTAATAGTAATTAGACCACCTTTTTCTTCTTCGGTTTCACTCTCTGTTAAATTTGCACCACCTATTTCTGATATTATTCCCTTTCCAGATCTTAGTAGCATCATACGATACTGGACATTTTAAAATTTTATCTTTCTTTTGTATTAGTTCCGTTATGCGAAAAATTATTTTAATTGTGTGTATGTTGAGCCCCCATGTAATAATAATTGGTAATAATTATTGTTTAAAGTTGCTTATTGATTAAATATTCAATGTTCGATGAATTCAATAAATTACAATTAATAGTTTGGTAGTGAAAATTAGATAATTAACTTGGATTTGAAAATATTCAACTTAATAAAAAAAAAAAAAATAATAGTTTAACTTAAATGACACGACTTGTACTACTTAAGGACCGACGATTCTCTCTTCGACTTTCCACATCAACGACTGGATAACGAACGACTTGACTTCTTGATTTCAATGACAGCAATAACTGGAGCGCATGGCTATTATCCGAGTATTGCAGGGCTGCCACCGTTTACATATATTATATGTATGTAAACTTAAATAAGCACGTGCACAAACATATCCGTACCAACTTAAAAGAGGTGCACCACTGCTTATACATAACATTTTATTATTACGTATAAACAAATAAAAAAATTTGCAATAAAATAATATTGCGACTATAAACTGTGTTACAACCTATCCTAATTCAAAATCGGTTCTGTAGTTTAGGAGTACATCGCGGCGGAAAATATTGTGACACGTTTTTTTATATATTGGCGCCAATTGGTTCATCTATCTCCATCTTCGTCTCATTCCATCTCTTTCTCAGTCTCTTTCTCTCTTTTCTCTTCTCTCAATTTCTTCTCATTCCTCTGCATCCCTTATTGCCGGTAATAATAATTAGTAATAATTATTGTTCAAAGTTGTTTATTTATTAAATATTCAATGTTCGATGAATTCAATAAATTACAATTAATAGTTTGGTAGTGAAAATTAGATAATTAACTTGGATTTGAAAATATTCAACTTAATAGTTCAACTTAAATGACACGACTTGTACTACTTAACGACCGACGATTCTCTCTTCGACTTTCAACATCAACGACTGGATAACGACTTGAATTCTTGATTTCAATGACACCAATAACTGGAGTGCATGGCTATTATCCGAGTATTGCAGGGCTGCCACCTTTTACATATATTATATGTATGTAAAGTTAAATAAGCACGTGCACAAACATATCCGTATCAACTTAAAAGAGGTGCATCACTGCGTATACATAACATTTTATTATTACGTATAAACAAATAAAAAAATTTGCAATAAAATAATATTGCGACTATAAACTGTGATATAACCTATCCTATGTCTCAAGTTAGATCAAACTACACACGGGGTGCAACACAAATTCAAAATCGGTTTAGTAGTTTAGGAGTCCATCGCGGACGAAAATATTGTGACACGTTTTTTTATATATTGGCGCCAATTGGTTCATCTATCTCCATCTTCGTCTCATTCTATCTCTTTCTCAGTCTCCTTCTCTCTTTTCTCTTCTCTCAATTCTTCTCATTCCTCTGCATCCCTTATTGCCGGTCCCAGAGGGTGGTATGTATTTTATTCCAGTCCCATTCCTTGTCCTAATCCCAGTCCCAGTCCGTCTCTGGATAATATATTACTCTGTACTAAAGCACTAATCAACAGCTTTCATTTGATATCCATATTATATAAACACTGTCTAGGCATTCACTGGCCTACGTTTTAGCCTATATCTCGAGACCTCTACACAACTAAAGACTTTCCTGAATTAAAAAAAATGCCATAGTACCTCTAAATCGCGGGCCCCCTCAGAAAACCCAGCCTCTCGGTGGGCCTGGTGATGTGCTATACTTGATATCATTCGCTATATTTTTTATAGATAAGCAGGTTGTTTAATTAAACACCAAGCAATTACACGGAAGTATATCCGCAACACCTGAAAATATAAGTGCCACTGCGTATACGTAACATTTTATTATCACGTATAAACAAATAAAATAATTTGCGATAAAATAATATTGCGATATATACAGAGATATAACCTATCCTATGTTTCAAGTTAGAGCAAACTACACACGGGGTGAAAAGCAAATTCAAAATCGGTTCAGTAGTTTAGGAGTCCATCGCGGCCGAAAATGTTGTGACACGTGTTTTTTATATATTAAAATATATACCATGGATCACTATGATTTCTTGACACAACAATATATACTATATACGTAAGCATTTGGTGAAATTTGAACATATCTAAACGATTTTTAAGATAAATATAAAATAAAAAAATAGGAAGGTAGTTTGTGTGAGGACGCAAACCTTCCCGTTTTTTGTGGACTGCATGTAAAACCTATGAGTACGAATCACGTATTTCAACAACATATCACATAAACGTAACTATTTGATGAATTTTGAAGCTTTTAGCCATAAAAAAGACAGTTTATATGGGGTATATAATATATATACCACCGATCTCTATGATTTTTTCAGACAACAATATATGCTATATATGTAGGCATTTGGTGAAATTGCGCAAAGTATCTTATCGGAACAATCGGTTGTATGAGATATATACTATGTATACCACCGATCTCAATGATTTTTTCGGCAACAATATATGCTATACACGTAAGTATTTGGTGAAATTTGAAGCTTCTAGCTGTTAAAATGGGGCTGAAATTGCAAAAAAAATTATATATATACAATATATACCATCACATATATTATATATATCACCAATCTCTATTATTTTTTTACACAACAATATATAGTATATACGTAAGCATTTGGTGAAATTTGATGCTTCTAGCTGTTAAAATGGGGCTGAAATTGCGAAAATATATATATACCACCGATCTTTATAATTTTTTCAGACAACAGTATATGCTATATACGGAAGCAACCGTTGAAATTTGAAGCCTCTAGCTCGTAAAATAGGGCAGTAATTACGAAAAGTTTCTTATCTGAACAATCGGTTGTGGGGATATATACTATATATACGACCGATCTCATCAATTTTTTCAGACAACAATATGTGCAATATACCAAAATATATGGTGAAGTTTGAAGCTTCAATCTGATAAATTGAGGAAGATATGACAAAAATCCTCTTTTTCTGAAAAATCGGTTGTATGGAGGATATATGCTATAGTGGTCCGATCCGGCCGGTTCCGACAAATGTATAATCGGACACCCAAATACATCCGCTCACCAAATTTTATCAAGATATCTCCAAAATTGAGTGACTAGTTTACATACAAACAAGCAGACGGACAGACGGATATGGCTAAATCAACTCAGCTCTTCATCCTGATTATTTCGGTATACCTAATGGTGGGTCTATCTATTTTCCTTTAAGGACTTACAATTTTGGGATTCGTGACGAAATTAATAGACCATTTCATTTTCATGAAAGTTATAATTACAAAAGGGTAAGGATAAGAATCAACCATATTTCCGAATTAACCCTTTAAAAAACGTTCATTCTTCTAATATAAAAATACCACAAAAATTTATGAATTTACCTAACCTAAACCCCGATGATAATGATGATGATGATAGTTTCAGTACAGCAGCCCATAATGGAGTTGCCTGAGGAAAAAGAAAGGGTTAAGAAGATTGGAGCATAGCCCACAGAAAAGAGAGAACGAGACGAAATAATAACGTATGAAACCACCATGTAGCACACCCTTCAGGGATTTTCAAGAAAACAACTTTGGAATACACACTTTGCAATTTATGCATGCTACAAGTATGAATTGTCGATAAGAATTTAATATGTTATCCCACCAAAGAAAACCCCATCGCCAGTTCCGCGCATCTGCTCTCGGTTGTTGATTGACGTATATCCAAGAAAAAAAACCCCATCGTCAATTGCGCACATCCCCTCTTGGTTGTCGATTGACGTCCCATTGTTTCTTGCACCGCTTCGCCTTGTGGTTGTCGATTGACATATATCCTTAAAAATCCCGACAAGTGCACAGTAGGAAGTGCCATAGTCAATAAATTAACCCTATAACAAAAGAAAAATATTTTTTTTTTTCTTTATTTTTAATAATATTTTTGATACAATCCTTGAAACCCCACTCCGACCCTGAAGGTCATAGCTAATAGATGGTGTGAGTAAAAGTTTTTTTCTGCTTGGTGTAATTATTCTCATGATAGCAAACATGAGAACAGCAGGGGGATTATTTCAAGTAACCTCAATACTGGATGAGGCAGGGTACACTATTGTACGAATAGATGAGGTGGAAGTGGTTAATGAAACCACCACAATCTTGCATATAATCCAGCCAGAAGAAATTTTGGAAGTCGTCGACGGAAAAAAGGAAAGTATTGAAGGCACGGTAATAGGTGAAGTAGAAAGATTAGGGGCTAAGATTAAAACAAATCGGCCTGAAAATTGGTAGGTATAAGATAGGCCTGGCAAACGTAGTAGGAACAGCATATAATTGGCTATTTGGATTAATGGATGATGAAGATAGACAAGAAATTCTAGGATATTTGGAGGTCAAAAGACAAATCATCATGATATAATAAAAGCAGTAAACCAACAGATAACAATTAATAGCCACTTTAACGATAGCATAAATCTGATTAGGGAAACAATACAGGGAAAAGATTAAAAAATTCATAAAATGAGTTAACGAGCAGAAAAACCATTTTTACGATAAATTTTTGTTAAATGATTTCATTACTAAATTAAGATATTTGGAAAGCAGAGTTAACGATATACAAAATAATATAGCAGCAGCCAGGTACAACTTGGTACACCCAGGAATTTTAACTAAGGAAATAATTGATTGTTTTCAGATAGATTTTTATAAACTAAAAATGGTAAAAATGGGAGTGTTAGCATACAAAAATCAGTCGCTAGTTATAGCAATAAAAATACCGAAGAATTATATTTCAACAGATTTGAAACTCTTAACTCCATTGCCAAACAAGGAAAAACTAGAAATTTAAACAGAGAAAGAATACATTATCACAGTAAATAAAGTATATTTAAATTATAGAAAGGATACTCCTTTAAAGGACTTGAAGTCAAATTGCATATTCAAGAGCGATTGCCTATTTAAGAGAAATAACAAAACTCAAATTGTCAACATAGATGATTACTTACTTACTTAATTGGCGCTTAACCGTCTAAACGGTTATGGCCGTCCAACAAGGCGCGCCAGTCGCTCCTTCGCTCCGCCAACCGGCGTCAATTGGTCACACCAAGGGAGTTTAAATCGTTTTCCACCTGATCCTTCCAACGGAGTGGGGGCCGCCCTCTACCTCTGCTTCCATAGGCGGGTTCCGATAGAAACACTTTCTTGGCCGGAGCATCATCTTTCATTCGCATAACATGGCCTAGCCAGCGCAACCGATGCGTTTTAATTCGCTGGACTATGTTGATGTCTGCGTATAGCTCGTACAGCTCATCATTAAATCTCCTTCGGTACTCGCCATCGCCAACGCGTAGAGGTCCATAAATCTTTCGAAGAACTTTTCTCTCGAAGACTCCCAAAGCCGCTTCATCTGCTGTTGTCATGGTCCATGCTTCTGCCTCATATAGCAGGACGGGTACGATAAGTGACTTGTAGAGTATGATTTTCGTTCGCCGAGAGAGGACTTTACTTTTCAATTGCCTACCTAGTCCAAAGTAGCATTTATTGGCAAGATTGATTCTTCGCTGGATTTCAGTGCTGATGTTGTTGCTTGTGTTGATGCTGGTTTCCAAATAAACGAAGTCTTTTACTATTTCGAAATTATGGCTGCCAACAGTAGCGTGGTTGCCAAGGCGCATATGCGCTGACTCTTTGCTCGATGACAGCAGGTACTTCGTTTTGTCCTCATTCACCATCAAACCCATCTTTACCGCTTCTTTTTCCAGCTTGGAGTAAGCAGAACTAACAGCGCGGGTGTTTAGGCCGATGATATCAATGTCATCAGCATATGCCAGTAATTGCACGCTTTTATAGTATATTGTTCCAGTGCGGTTAAGTTCTGCAGCTAGTATAATTTTCTCCAGCATCAAATTAAAGAAATCGCACGATAGGGGGTCACCCTGTCTGAAACCTCGTTTAGTTTCGAACGGCTCGGAGAGGTCCTTCCCAATTCTGACTGAGCTGATGGTGTTGCTCAACGTCATTTTTCACAGCTGTATAAGTTTTGCGGGGAAACCAAATTCAGACATAGCGGCATATAGGCAGCTCCTTTTCGTGCTGTCGAAGGCGGCTTTAAAGTCGACGAAGAGGTGATGTGTGTCGATTCTCTTTTCACGGGTTTTTTCCAAGATTTGGCGCATTGTGAAAATGCGGTCGATGGTAGATTTACCAGGTCTGAAGCCGCACTGATAAGGTCCAATCAGCCAGTTCACGGTGGGCTTCAATCTTTCGTTTAAGGAAATAAAGATTAAAAATGTTCAAAATTTGAAAGAAATTGATGGATTGAAATACCATAAAAATGTTTCGAATGATATAAATGTAACAAAAATTTTAATGGCAGTATTTTTCCGTAGAAAAAAATTCGAAGTAAACATTGTAAATAAAAGAAGTGAAGAAAGGTCTAATTCTAACTCTAGGGGAATTATGTTAGTAGAAACAGCCCCAAGCAAAATATAAATTTAGATAAAAGGACTCAGGAGAGTCCTAACTCTAGCGGTGGGGGAGTTTGGTGGAATGCCCCCTATACCGTTCAAACTATAGAAAAAGGGAAAACAAGTATATTTTAAGATATGCTTGTTCGCCCAAAAAAAAACAACTTAAGTAGTGCTTGCTCAGCATTTCACACCACGTCACCCACACAACCAATAGAGTAAACAAGATATTTTGTTGCAACCAACAAGACTGGGCTTTGCTTATGGCTCCACTTTGGAAGCATACAAATGTACATACAAACAGCTTATTGGTGTTAGCATTCAGGAATGCAAAACATTCTTGAATGAAACTGGATAACGAAAAAAATACAATAAAAAAATGACGATGACTGCAACTATGTTGCAGCCAAAGTAAATCAAAGTAAATAAGGCGGAAAGTGTAGGTGGCTGAGTGAGCTTAGTAAATACGCCACTACATATGTAATATCAAAAAGACGCCTAATGTATTTAGGTTAAGTGAAATATTGTAAATTAATGAAAAGGCAGCTTTTGCCCCGATACTAAGACGACCAGAAGACATCGTGTCCTCGGCCTTTAACAAAATCTCTTGACTACATATTATTATTATATCGAGCCCCAAGTCTAGTGAAAATTACAAAATACAAATTTATTATTGTAAAATTGAAATTTTCTATTCTTTATTCTATTATTATTAGGATTCGTAAAGTAAATACCCTGCCCAACATCTACCCTAAAGACGTAACTCGCGCGCGTGGCGGTGTGCAAGCAAACACTACATAGCGCTGGCGAGTATTTGTTTCAATTTTCAATTGCGAGTAAATCACGTCACGGAGCGATGTATCAGTATATAAATAATACATAAAATAAAACTTGATTACTATTTTGCTAAGAAGTTCTTTCCTTAGTTTATTTTCAATTGCTTGTTCGTTAAAAGGCTGATGAAATGACACCAATTAATAAAAAATCGCCCGTATGGGAATATAAGATTTGTGGTGAAAATAGTAAACTGGCCCAGTGTTTGCTATGTAGCATCAAGCTCTCAAGAGGCGGAGAAGAAAAGAAAGCAAGTAAGTAAACCTTAAGTTAATTTAATAGTTTTAAATAGTTTTATTCACTTAACACGTTTACGTAGGAAAGTGGTTAACTGGTTTCATTTTAAACTACTTACATACTTGTTGTTGTACTGTACCTACTTGTAGATACTTACAAAATCGATTTTTTATTGCCCTAGTTGTTTCGGAATAAAGCCTTATGAGAAATTATTTATTTATATTTATTCGATTTCCTATAAAATAGACAAGGGAAATAAAATAACTTATTTAACTATAATTATTTTGTTTGTTTGTTTTTATGGTGTGTTCAATTTATATTTATTATTTAAGAATTCATGAGCTTAACGCCGGCTTATAAAAACTGAATATTCAATTATTATATTTTCTAAGATAAACTGAAAAGAAAGAAGGGAACATTTACTGGCATATTACGGTGGTACCATTTCAAAAACCGCAACGAATTCATCATCAGGCAATTTCGTAATGTTATCAAAGGTTTCACCGATATTCAAACCGCGAATCACACGGTGAAAATGCAGTTACCTTTCTGGCTCTATATTAATTTGTCAGTATGTAAATTTTGTTTTTGTAAAGCTTCTTTTTCGTTGCGAATGCGAAGCTTTGTAAACTGGGGTTCAGCTTTACATATTTATGTTGGTTTGTTTTTATGTTGTGTTCAATTTATATTTATTATTTAAGAAAGCTTATCCGCCTTATAATAATTTAATATTCAATTATTATGTTTTCTAAGAGAAACTGAAAAGAAAGCAAGAAATATTTACTGGCATATTGAGATGGTACCATTTCGACATCCGCACGAATTCGTCATCAGGGAATTTCGTAATGCGATCAAAGGTTTCACGGATATTCGAACAGCGAATCACACTTTGAAACTGCAGTTTCCTTAACCACTAGGCTATCCTGCTTGTATCTGTTTCGTTGCTTAATTCAGTTTATCTCATTTCTACACTAACAACACAATTGAGACATTATGGCTCTATATTAATTTGTGTGTATGTAGATTTTGTTTTTGTAAAGTTTCTTTTTCGTTGCGAATGCGAAGCTTTGTAAACTCGGGTTCAGCTTTACATATTTATGTTTGTTTGTTTTTATGTTGTGTTCAATTTATACTTATTATTTAAGAAAGCTTATCCGCCTTATAATAATTTAATATTCAATTATTATGTTTTCTAAGAGAAAGTGAAAGGAAAGAAAGAAATATTTACTGGAATATTGCGATGGTACCATTTCGAAAACCGTCACGAATTCATCATCAGGCAATTTCGTAATGTTATCAAAGGTTTCACGGATATTCGAACAGCGAATCACACTTTGAAACTGCAGTTACCTTAACCACTAGGCTATCCTGCTTGTATTTGTTTCGTTGCTTAATTCAGTTTATCTCATTTCTACACTAACAACATGTTTGAGACATTCTGGCTCTATATTAATTTGTGTGTATGTAGATTTTGCTTTTGTAAAGTTTCTTTTTCGTTGCGAATGAGAAGCTTTGTAAACTCGGCCTCACTTTTACATATTTATGTTTTTTTTATGGTGTGTTCAATTTATACTTATTATTTAAAAATTCGTGAGTTTGACACCGGCTTATAAAAACTGAATATACAATTATTATATTTCCTAAGAGAAACTGAATAGAAAGAAGGAAATATTTATTGGCATATTGCGATGGCACCATTTCGAAAACCGCTACGAATTCATCATCAGGCAATTTCGTAATGTTATTAAAGGTTTCACCGAGATTCGAACCGCGAATCACACGGTGAAACTGCAGTTACCTTAATCACTAGGCTATCCTGCTTGTATTTGTTTCGTTGCTTAATTCAGTTTATTTCATTTCTACACTCACAACACAATTGAGACGTTCTGGCTCTATATTAATTTGTGTCTATGTAGATTTTGTTTTTGTAAAGTTTCTTTTTCGTTGCGAATGCGAAGCTTTGTAAACTCGGGTTCAGCTTTACATATTTATGTTTGTTTGTTTTTATGTTGTGTTCAATTTATACTTATTAATTAAGAAAGCTTAACTAGCTTATAATAATTGAATATTCAATTATTATGTTTTCTAAGAGAAACTTAAAAGGAAGAAGGAAATATTTACAGGCATATTTCGGTGGTACCATTTCGAAAACCGTCACGAATTCATCATCAGGGAATTTCGTAATGTTATCAAAGGTTTCACGGATATTCGAACAGCGAATCAAACTTTGAAACGGCAGTCACCTTAATCAATAAATTGTTAAATTTATACTTATTATTTAAGAACTCATGAGCTTAACACTGGCTTATAATAATTCAATATTCAATTATTATGTTTTCTAAGAGAAACTGAAACGAAGGAAAGAAACATTTACTGGCATATTGCGATGGTACCTTTTCGAAAATCGCCACGAATTCATCATCAGGCAATTTCGTAATGTTATCAAAGGTTTTACCGAGATTCGAACCGCGACTCAGAATGTTGTTAGTGTAGAAATGAGATAAACTGAATTTAGGTTAGGTTTATGTTAGGTTGCAAGGGCTGAGCTGGTCACTATGGTAACTGCTCACTACTTAAGCCACAAGTGGGCCCATTGTAATACCATATACGGTCTCAAAGAGGACCCCTACCTTGCCTAAAGCGGGTCTAACCACCTCGTGGAAATTATATATTTTGCTAGAGCCTTTATTTCATAGCTAGAGACCTCAGCGAGGTCATGTAGAAAAGTTTTACCAAGGATGGCCAACCTACGCCTACCAAGCGCTGGACAATGACAGAGAAGGTGCTGGACACTCTCTTCCTCTTCTGTACATCTGCAGCTGCGACAATAGTCGAAGGTCGCTACCCCCATTCTAGCACCATGCGTGCCTATTAAGCAATGCCCTGTTAGAACTCTTATCAGGGACGATAGAACTGATTTGTTTAAAATCAGAAGCGCTTCTGGTCGCCCTTTGTCATATGAGGGCCAGGTTTGCCTGGATGTCTCACACGATGATATGGCTGACCATAGTCCATTTGCAATTCTTATAGTGCTTGTGTTCACATGAAGCCTGAAAGTGGCCATGGGTATACCTACCGAATCATTTACCGGAAGGATGTGGTCGGTGGTGCCTCTTTTGGCCAGCTCGTCTGCTCTGCAATTGCCTTCAATACCCCTGTGCCCAGGTACCCATATAAGGCTGATACTGAATTGCTGAGCCATCTTGTTAAGAGGTCTGCGGCATTCAGTGACCGACTTTGCGTTGTCAACGAATGAGTTCAGGGCCTTTAATGCGGCCTGGCTGTCTGAGAAAATAAACAACCGTTTACCATCCTTAGGCATAGACCCGAGATGGTTCACAGCCCTGTGTATTGCCACCATTTCCGCTTGGTAAACACTACAGTGATCTGGTAGGCGAAAAGAGACCTCTTGACACAGATCCGGCGAAAAGAGGCCTGCTCCCACCTTCGCGTCAAGCTTAGAACCATCCGTGAATATGTTGATAGCACCCGGTACCGTATGTTGTCTGGTATTCCAGTCCTGTCGCAATGGTATATATATTCTATAGTTTTTTAACGAATCCTTTTTTGGCGTGCGCACTGGTATTGGGACTGGGGCGTTCGTGCCCAGGATTGTTGCGTGTCTACTAGATCCATTTGGCCAGATACCTGTTTCCCTTATTCGTACAGCGGCGTTGACCGCTATTTCCTTCGCCACCAGGTCAAGAGGTGGAAGGTATATCATTGTGTTGAATGCTTCAGATGGAGTGGAGCCGAGAGCCCCGGCCATGCAGAGCTCCGAACTCCATTGCACCTTTTGAAGCGTTTTATGATAGGTAGTTTTAGCTAGTGCAGGCCACCAGACCAAGGCACCATAAAGAAGAATCGGGCGCACAATGGCTGTATAAATCCAATAGGGCACCTTAGGGGAGAATCCCCAGGAGGTGCCAATTGCCCTCTTGCAGGTGAACAGCGCTGCTGCTGCCTTCTTGCATCGCTCCACTATATAATCATCATCATCTTCCTAAACTCCTATTGGAGCATAGGGCCTGGACCACCCACTTAACCGCATCCACCTAGCTCAGTTTTAATTTGCCTACGCGTAAGCAGATTGTATATAAACTCCACCAGGCAAGCGTCCACCTCCAGATCGGTCAGCGGCGAGGTGATGGCCTCCGGGAGAACGGTGTTGAAGGCACCCGCTATATCTAGAAATGCCAACAATGTGTATTCCTTGAGGTCTAGTGACCTTTTGATAACGGATACCAGGGAGTGCAAGGCCCTGTCAGTTGACCTGTCCTTAGTATAGGTATGCTGAGCTTGCGAAAGAATCGACGGCTCAATCCTCCTCCTGATGTAGTCCTCTAGGAGACTTTCGAGTGCTTTAAGCAGGAAAGAAGATAAGCTTATAGGCCTATAATCATTTGGTTTAGAGTGGGAGGGTTTCCCTGCCTTGGGGATAAAGACCACGTTGACTTCCCTCCGCGATACTGGTACGTAATTTAGCCTAAGACAACCTATAAACATCCCTTTAATCCAGGGCCTTATAAGTTCGGCAGTATTCTGTAGTTGAGCCGGACAAATTCCATCCGGCCCTGGCGATTTATAGGGCTTGAAAGTCTGTAAAGCCCAATCTATCCTTTTATCATCTGTGATTTCGCTTATCAGCTGATCATTAGGTGACACTACGCTGACAATACTTGAACACACGCCCGCACTTGCTGGGAAGTGCGTATCCATTAGCCAGTTTATGATTTCAGCGCTGGAGTCCGTCCAGTGCCCATCCGGCTTTTGGACGTAACTTAGCTGAGTTGGATATTTCGATAGCACCTTCCTTAACCGGGAAGCCGCGGATGTGGATTCAATCCTGTCGCAGAAATCCCACCAGGAGGATCGATTTCCATTTCGGATTGCTTTTTTATATATAATTTTCGTTTTATAAGCCGCCCATGAGGACGCATGTCCATTATGCTTTGCTTTATTAAAGGCCGCCCTACATGACTTCCTAAGCTTATCAAGATCGGACGACCACCATGGTAGTTTGTGAGTTTCCAAACCCTTTTTAGTCGGCAAGCCCTATCTAAAGCATTCCTACATTTTTGACTGAAATTATTTACAAACACGTCTAGCTTCTATGGTCAGAAAAGGAGTGCTCCTTTAGAACTCTCCATGAAACCATCAGGTCATTGAAAAAATTTATGACCAGGGTTATGTCAAGGGCCTCTTCGCGGTTCCTCGTAATTAAAGGGGGATCATTTCCCCTATTAAATATATTTAGATTAGTGCCTAAAAGATAGTTAAATAAAGAATCACCTCGGTAATTTGTATCACTGCTGCCCCACTGGGCGTGATGAGGATTGGCGTCGCCTCCGAGTAGGATGAAATCGTTTCGTGGATTTGCCGCTCTCACGAAATCCCTGAAATTATCCGGTGGTAATGAGCCTTGGTGATCGTGCGCTAGGTAGAAGGAAGCAAGTTTAAAGCTCCTCCCTAGCACCTCAACGCTAACCGCTGTCAGATCCCCATCGCTAAAATTGGGTAGAAGAAAAACATTAAGAGAAGACTTAGCCAATTTACATGTGCGAGGCGTACTCTTTTCCTGAGCGCTATAAAGCTTATACGTTGGTGTCCGCAGGCCACAAATCCTATTGCCAGCGATCCACGGCTCCTGGACTAGTACGATATCTACCTCACCTGAAGACAGGTGCAGTAGGAGTGCAGCTGATGCTGCTTTGCAGTGATGAAGGTTTATCTGGAGGACCCGAATCACTGTTTGTTTGCGCTCTCATCCGTGAGCGTCACGTCCGAATCACCATCCTCCAGAAGCTGAACCTCAGAGTACAACCCTCTGAGAGCCAAGCTTCCGCTCGAGCCTGACGAAGCGCAGATACCAGCTTCTTTGCCCTCGTCTACCTCCATCTCGCCTTCAATGGGGGGAGTTCAACCACCTCCGTACGAGACGCAATGTTTACCAAGGCTTCAACGTCAGCCTTATAAACCTTAAAGCTTATATTTTTGAAGCCGTAGCTTACCCTGAAATCCTGCCTTTTTAACGCTTCGAACCTTGCGCTGTCGAGCAGCGGACTATCTGCATCCTGGACCGTTTAGTCTTCTCCACGTTAACCACCTTCCAGTTTTGGGTCGGTAGAACCGGGTTGTACTCCTGGTGCAGCTCCAGGATATCAGCGGGGTCCGTTGGCGTCACTGGAACCCAGGCTCTCGCCCTTGGTCGTGAGGGGATATCACACGCATTCACTACCTTGAAGCGCACGCCCGGATACACCTCCCCTATCAGCGAGATGGCGGCTGTGTAAAGCTTCGCCGACCTGGCGTCGTCACATGCAATTACTTTAAAATTGCCCTGGAACCACCCCGCATCGGTATAAGAAGGCGGCGGACCAGGGTTGTCTTTTTTGACCTTAACGGCCACAGTAGCGAGCGCTGCCTCAATCCACTTCCAATGCTGTTTCGGGATCCTGCCATCTTCGCTGCTCTCGTTCATAACACCAATGATCTGCCGATCCTTGGCTATTTCTGCGAAAGACCGCATCCAGCCTCCCTGCGTCTTGGCCCTTTTCGGTGCCGTAGGGTTGGATTCATCCACAGACCGCTGGCGCTTCGAGGCTTCATCGCTCTCGACCCAGTCCAGCCTGAACTCCGGCAACATCTGTTTCGCCCAAGCAAGGTCACGCTGTGCCTCCGCCCAGGCCTCCCACTCCCTTATCGGTGAGGAGGCATTCCTACGCAGGATCTGGGCGGCCCAGCGCTTGTCCTGGTGACTGGGCTTTTTAACTCCCTTGACCCTAGAGCCGGCCACCCCCACACCCCTGGATCCCCCAGCAGCCAAACCGCCAGACGCTTGACGCCGAGTGGCAGCCGTGCTGGTGGCTACGAGATGGGCGCCAGCCGCCCCAAAGGCCTCCCGCTCGGTGGCCCCTCCCCGAGAGGTACCGGCCTTTGGAATACCCGGGCTGGATTTTTCCTCAGCCCTTTCCCGCCTAGCTTGAGACTTTGAACTACAGCCGACCCCCCCCCCCCCCCCCCCTCCCCCCCTCCCATCACCCTGAGACCTCCAGAACTGATGGCCTCCCTGTCAGTACCCCCTCCATGAGAGGTACGGGCCCTCGGACTACTCGAACCGGATGATCTCTCGGCCCTTTTCTGTCTGTCTGTCGCTGCAGCAGCGAACCTCTGAGGAGTTCTCTCAGCTAACTTGAGGCCCGGCTGAGCCGTAGCCTTTGCGGAGCAAGCTCCTGTCGGCTTCTTATTTGAAGAGCCGCCCTCCTTATTATTTTTATATATTTCCTCCATAAAATTACATCTCACGAGTAGCGTAGAAGGGAAAAGGTCCACCCGGACAGAGATCCGCGTTGTCCGGGTAAGGCTTAATAACATCGAAGGTCGCCCGGTATTCGATGCACTCCGTTAGCGACTGGGCTATTTATGGTCCCCCAGCCAGGCTGATCCTCGGCACGGGTCGTATAACACCTCGATCCAGCCCACTAAGGAGGAAGGCAGAGAAAAGGGAATAGAAAAAAGAAAGTAAGATAGGGTTAAGGGGGTGGAAAAAAAGGTCGCCGCTCGAATTAGCCGCCGAAGCTTTACCAGGTGCCACCACGAGGAGGCTCCGTCCCTACATGAGGGAAGGAGGGTGTTAAAACACCTACGATTAGACGATTTGAGGTGACTACGGTGAGTGCAAGGCCCAACACCCCCATGAGAGGCACCTTGAATTTAGCAACGAAACAAATACAAGCAGGATAGCCTAGTGGTTAAGGTAACTGCAGCTTCACCGTGTGATTCGCGGTTCGAATTTCGGTGAAACCTTTGATAACATTACGAAATTGCCTGACGATGAATTCGTAGCGATTTTCGATATGGTACCTTCGCAATATGCCAGTAAATGTTTCCTTCCTTCTTTTCAGTTTCTCTTAGAAAACATAATATTTGAATATTCAATTATTATAAGCCCGTGTTAAGCTCATGAATTCTTAAATAATAAGTATAAATTGAACACACCATAAAAACAAACAAACATAAATATGTAAAACTGAGCCCGAGTTTACAAAGCTTCTCATTCGCAACGAAAAAGAAACTTTACAAAAACAAAATCTTCATGCACACAAATTAATATAGAGCCAGAATGTCTCAATTGTGTTGTTAGTGTAGAAATTAGATAGTCTGAATTAAGCAACGAAACAAATAAAAGCAGGATAGCCTAGTGGTTTATTTAACTGCAGTTTCACCGTGTGATTCGCGGTTCGAATCTCGGTGAAACCTTTGATAACATTACGAAATTGCCTGATGCTGAATTCGTAGCGGCTTTCGAAATGGTACCATCGCAATATGCCAGTAAATGTTTCCTTCTTTCTTTTCAGTTTCTCTTAGAAAACATAATAATTTATTATTCAATTATTATAAGCCGGTATTAAGCTCATGAACTTTTAAATAATAAGTAATTAATTATAGTTTTTTTTATTTACAGCTATAACCTCTTTAAAAAACCATCTTAAAACCAAACATGCTGCCAAATACGCCGCTTTAATTAATGTTCCATCGACAAGTGACTGCAACACGTGCAGTTCTTTTACTTCTGCTGAATTCAAGATGCCAGAAATGCCTGGAACGTCCAGATCAAAAGAACCGCAGCGAACCCTGAAGGAAATATCCGAAAGGAGATTGCTCTGGGATTTTAAGGATCCGAAATCAACAAAATATCATTACCTGATTGGCGGGATGTTTGCTTAATACAACGAGTCATTGTCACTTATTGAACGAGTTGGCTTCCAGAGGCTTATGGCAAACGCTTTGCCCCATTATAAATTACCTGGTCGCACTTACATGACCGAAAAAATTGTTCCTGATTTATGCAAAAGATTTTGTGCTAAAATAGAAGTCAGTATTTCACAGGCAGCAGCATTATCAGTGACATCTGGTATATGGACATGCCAGCACAATAACGAGAGCTTTCTGAGCTTTAATGCGCACTGGATATATCAGAGTTCATTCTGGAACATGGCGTTTTAGCTATGAAGTCATTTCTCGGCCCACATTCTGGTATCAATATTGCAAAAGAACTCAAAACTATTACCGAAAGATGGAATATTCCTCATCCCAAGATCTCTTTACTTGTCCATGATAGTGGCTCTAATATGATAAAAGGTGTGCGAGATGCAGGATATGATTCTGGCAGATAGCACCTGCCAGAATCATATCCTTTTCATTCATTGCAACGAGCTATAGAGGAGTCACTAAAATATCAACCAGAAGTACTACAGATGATAGCTGCTGCGAGACGATTTGTTACCCATTTTAATCATTCTGGCTTAGCAGAGCAGAAGCTTAAAGCCATTCAACAAGAACTTAACTTGCCAAACCACAAACTAGCACAAGATGGAAGCACACGCTGGTATTCTTCGTATTATTTTATGGAGCGATTATTAGAACAAAAGAGAGCTGTCTCCTTGTACATAACAGATCATGAAACTTTAATAAATCTGACGCATGCTCAATGGGACCTATCGGAACTATGTTTCAAACTCCTCAAACCATTCGAAGATAACCAGCTCAGGTATCTCTTGCATCTCTGAAGTGATTCCACATGCAGTAACTTTATTAAAATATCCGGGGAAAGCAGAGACAGCTGAGAAATTACCAAATTTAGTAACAATAAGATCTTATCTGCAAGGCGAGCTTGAAGCTGCTGCTGATTTGGACTATATGAAGTGCAACAACATTAAGCATCGATGCGAATCATGCTCTATTTTGCGCAGAAAGTCCATACATCAACAGCCATTGCCAGCTTCTAAATTTGTTGGTGGCACGGATGTATCTGCTCCGAACGAAATGAAGACTACCTCACAAACATCAAACAAACTAATGTCATCGGCGCCTTCTAAGCAAAAGCACAACATGCAAAACGTACAAAAACAACAAACGCAAAAGACATTTGGAAACAACAGCGCAAATATTCCCAAAACTAACAACAATAGCAACACCAACGCAAGTGGTTTCCACCTCCCTCAGCAAGTGAAAGTGCATAATAATAATGATACAGGCAAGAAAGAAATAACTTTGCAGTTGTTGTACGATGAGATCATTTGTTTAAAGAAACAAAATACTAATTTTTTCAACATTGTAAAGGAGCTCAAAGAGGAAACCTCAAAACTCTGTGTTAAAGTATGCAAGCTTGAAAGTGCATTGAACTGGAGAGAGCAACAACTGCTAAGCAGCGCTGTCGACATTGTTGGTGTGCCGCAGCTAGCAAGTGAGAATGCCAGTGAATGCACAAAAAATATTTTAAGCTCTGCTTTGGGTATAACCGTGACGACAGAAGATTTAAGCAGATGTTATATTAAAAAACTAAAGGAGAGAAATTAATATTCTCATTTGGGTAATGTGCTGCGTGTTCACTTTGCTTCTATTGAGATGAAGAGAGAAGTGATGTCTAGTAAACGAAAAGCAAAGGGAAAATTAACCGCTGAGCTTTTTGGTGATGTAAACAAACACAATATATACATAAATGACAGTTTCATTAATTTCAATAGAGCTTTGTTTACAGCGGCAAAAAAAAAAAAAAACAAAAAAAGCAAAAATTTATAAGTATCTATGGTTGAAAAATGGAAAAATCATGATAAAAAAGGCTGATAATGGCGAGGCTGTTGCTTTAAGAACTTTTGGCGATTTGTCAAAAGTAACTTAGATTCATATAATTATTTATCATCAAAATTAATGGCCTTTTTAAATTTTCTAAATAATGACAGCCATGCCATATACACGCCATTTAATGATTTAAATTTATTGGGTAGTACTAGTGACTCTTTTGTTGTTATTCGCCAAAATATACGCAGTCTTCGGCAAAATTTTGATCTTTTGGTCTGTCATTTTGAGTTGTTTAAAAACAAACCAGATTTAATTTTTGTTTCTGAAATATGGATATACTCTGGCTATATTTTTTTGCTAAAACTAATGACCAATATTCTGCAGGTGGTGTTGGAATTTTTTTTGGTCGAAATATTTACGATTGTGAATATGTCGAGTATAACATTACAAGCGCAGATATTTTAAAGATCTCCTTAATCATATCTGACAAAGTTTTTAATTTCATATATGTCTATAGATTACATTTGTTTTCTGCACAGATATTTTTGGAAGAGTTTTCAACTCGTGAGCGTTCAGGCAATTTCATTATTTTAGGTGACTTTAATTTGGATATCCTCAGAATCATGGTTTAACATCATTCTTAAATGTATCTACTCGTAGTGTTTCTGGAAGCTGCATCGGCCATGTTTGTGGTCGCAGCAGCTGTAGTATTTTAATAATATTCCGGCATAAATCTTGATTTCAAAATTACAGATCATACTATGACTGGTATAGTAATAAACATTGCATGCAAAAAAAGCGTAAATAGAAGTAATGCGAGTTAAAAATTCACCAAGATTAAATTCGGTTGGCTTAATCAAAGCCTACGGTTTGAGTCCTGGGCTAATTTTTGCTGAGAAAGACGTAACCAATGAATACCACATTCTTTTAAATACTTTTATAAGCCACATTCAGGCTCCAAGCTTCTCCATCACTTCACCTAGATCTGATATAAAGTTAAAGCCTTGGATCAGCAAGCAGTTGGTAAAAAAGATTCGCCTTAAAAACAAGCTTGGAAGAAAGAGCACTAAAAATCCCTCAAATACAAGACTTCGTAGTCGACATAGAAATCTATGTAGAAGGTTAAGAAAGAAGTACGATTGGAATTCAGGTCGTCGTATGGAAACCCAAAAAAAGGAATGGAATGTTATAAACAGCCTTTTAAACCGGAGTCCTAAAGCCTAAAGCAATTGACTCATCAATTGTTTTATGCAATAGTGGCCTAAATATTTCTGATCCCACAACTGTAGCAAACCTTTTTTATAGTCACTTTTCAACAATCGGGCAAACTTATACAACTACTTGTACATACGAACTTTCAATGAATAACTCAGTTATTTCAAATTTAGGTAGTAGTTTTTTCTTTGAACCTTTTACTGGCACTGAATTACTGAAGGTAGTCAAATCTTTGGACAACTCCAGATCTTGTGGCTCTGATGGTGTTTCAAATCAGGTTTTGAAAAAAGTCGCTTTAAATTTGGTTGACATTTTAATTTATTTGTTTAACAAAAGCGTGTTCTCTGGAACTTTTCCTACTGATTTAAAATGTGCTGTTGTCATTCCTTTATTTAAAAAGGGGAACAAAAAAGATATAAACAATTACCGACCAATCTCTTTACTTTCTTCTATTTCCAAAACTTTTGAAAAGCTTGTTAAAAGTAGAATTCTTTCTTTTCTTAATAACAGACATTTTTTTAGCTCGATGCAATAAGAATTTAGATCTGGACTCTCAACAGAAGATGACCTGCTGAGCTTTTGTTCCGTTATTTATGGCGAGTTAGACAAAAATCAGAACTGTTCTGGCCTGTTTGTTGATATCACGAAAGCATTTGATATGGTTGATCACCAAATACTGATAGATAAATTGTATTGCGTAGGCTTTCGTGGCTTTATGTACAATTGGCTTAAATCATATTTATCAGGAAGAGTGCAGAAAGTAAAGGTTGGCAGTTGTTTAAGCAATTCTGTGACAACTAACTTATGAGTACCCCAAGGGTCTGTCCTAGGTCCAATATTGTTCCATGTTTATTTGAATTCTTTATTTTCTTTGCCATTCTATGGAACGCTTTTGCGGACGACCTTGTTGTAGCCTATAGTTCATCGAACTATCTGGATTTGGTAGCAGGCGCCAACTTGAATGTTCATTTGTTGAGAGTGTAGTTTGCTAAACATAAACTGATCGTCAGCAATAAAACTCAACTGATGTATTTCAATTTACATCCAAGAACCTCACCTGATATTGCCATTATATTCCACGCCACTAACTGCAGACGTTTCGCTCTTAGCAATATGTGGTGCTCTGGCACATCGTTTAATCATGAAACAAATTGTAGCGATAAGTGTTTCCCAATTGAAAGAATTGATACCTTCCAATATCTGGGTGTTTCTGTGGACCAATCCTTTATTAGGTCAACACGTATTTCTCGCCTGAAGGCATACATGCGATCTACTGTGCGCTATTTTTATAGTCTAAGGAATATATGTTCAAACGCAACGCTTAAGACGCTTTATTTCGCTTTGGTTCACTCTAAGCTTCAATATGGCATATGCTGCTGGGGTGGTGCATCTTACTGTAAAATCCAGCAACTTCTTACTATTCAAAAATGTGTCATAAAGAAAATATGTAATGTGAACCGTTTCCACCACAGCATGGAGTTGTTTAGAGAGCTGAAAATTCTTCCAGTAAAACACATGTACTATTAAAAACTTTAAAAATATTCTTTATTCGTTGTAGGTATTTACACAGCATAGTCACGGATAATTATAATTTGAGGCAAAATTCACTCGGACTTGTTGCTGTCCCCACATCTCGTACCCATTATAATAACTTTTTTACTATCGTATCTTGTAAAGCTTTCAATACGCTACCTGCGTCTATACGTGTCATTAGAAATATGCGTGAATTTTTTTAAAATACCAAATCATTTTTATTAGGGCAGTCACACGGCGACATCAAAACTTTACTGAAACCTGCCACGTAGTATTTTAAAATCAACATTGTTATTTTCTATTGTTATACATTTTATTTTGATATTTGAAACTTTAACTTCAACTTAGGTTGTAACTTATTAACAATTTTCACCCCACACTCATTTGTATATATTCATTAATTTATTTTGAGATGGCATTCAAAACTATAGTTTGTAACGAAGCTTTTTTCGCCCGGTGCTTCTTCAATAAGTTCTGGGGTATACTCGCCGTGTCCAAGGTTCGCTTACAATAAATTTGTATTTCAGGGCACCTTGCAAATCGTTTTCATATAAAAATAAAAAAAATAAATATAAGGCGCGATAACCTCCGAAGAGATCTAAGGCCGAGCTTCTCTTCCAATTTGCGTCGTGCTCCTCTTGATTTTTCCCTACAAATTGGCCGGACGGGACCTACATGTTTTATGCCGACTCCGAACGGCATCTGCAAGGCAGATGAGTTTTCACTGAGAGCTTTTCATGGCAGAAATACAATCGGAGCGCTTGCCAGACACTACCGAGGGGCGACCCCGCTTAGAAAAATTTTCTTCTAATTGAACAATCTTATTTCTAAAATTTTGGTGTTGCTTTGCCCGGGAGTTGAACCCAGGGCATACGGCGTGATAGGCGGAGCACGCTACCATCACACCACGGTGGCCGCTTTTCACATACAATTCACTTTATTGCTTTATTGTAACTATAATAAAAAAATGTAATAAAAGAAAAGTATTGTTTGTATTCTTCACTTCGATTGATGCTTGCTCGATGATTAGTGGTGGACTAACGGTCCTCGTGTCCCGTTAGGATCGTTCCGTTAGGACGCCTTACTGGTCGTTGCCTGGGTGTGTGTAAATGTATCTCAGTGACGCCCTGCGTCGGCGTGTCTCTCTTACGGCTAGCGACTGCGCGTCTCTGCCGCGGCTTATGTCGGTGCGTCTGAGTGAGTGTAACTCTGGTATGGTTGTCGTCGTATATTTGCGTAACTCCGCTGCGGTCAACGTCGTATGTTGGTGTAGCTCTGCTGTGGCCACGTATTATGCTTGCGTAGCGCTGCTGCGGCCAGCGTTGTATGCTTGCGTGACTCTGCTGTGGCGTACGTCGTATGTTTGCGTAGCGCTGTTGCGGCCAGCGTCGTATGTTTGCGTCGCGCTGTTGCGGCCTGCGTCGTATGTTTGCGTAACTCTGCTGCTGTGCTCTGTTGCGCCTTACGTCGGCGTCTCGGTGGCGTTAGGGCGGTCGCGTCGCTGCGGTGCGGTTTATTACTGTCGCGGCGCAGGCGGGCGGAAGTCACCTGTTCGCGGGTGCGCGTTACTGTGGCAGGGCCTTGGATTACGCGGGTGTGAACGAAGTCTCAAGCGGTGTTTGCTGGTAGAACCGACGCATTCACAACTTGAGGCCACGACTCATTCCTATAAAACGATCTCTCCTGGTGGTAGAACCGACGCATTCGAGATGCGCTTCACTGGTAGCTCTGGTCACGACCACAACTGCGTGCTAACTGAATGCTGTGCTGCTGTGTCGCTCTTTTTATGGTTGTTGTGTTTGGTGTTGTTAGCTCAAATGGTTGCGTTTCCATGGTTACCGTGTTGCTGTTAAATATTGCGATCGCTCGTTGTGTTGCTGAGACTTGTTAGTTTGTCATGTTGCTATTAAGTGTTGTGATGCTGAGTTGTGTTGCTGAGACTTGTTGGTTGTCGTGCTGTGTTAAGTATGTTGTTGGGTCGTTTTATGTGGGCAAAATTAATGAGGTTTTATTTGGTGACCTTGAACTTCTCTGTTTGGAACCGTATTCGGGAGCAGGATTTGCCTTGGGCAATGCGTCGGAATATGTCCCGTACTTCCCTTGCTATCTCCGGGAATAGGTCCAGCATTAGTCCATCTGCGTCTTGGACCTCGATCTTTACTACTTGGTGGCCTTCTGTTGTCGGTTGTGGCTTCGTTTTGGTGTCCGGTGTTAGGGAGTGAGTGTTGTCTTCGGTGTTTGGTTGTGGAACTGTGTGAGGGTGGTATGTGGTGGTAGTGGTTTTTGTTATCTCCTTGGGTTTTCGACCGTCCCGTACGAATTGGGTCAGCATTTCTGTCCATTTCTTGCTCGCCATTTCCTCCGTTAACGGCTGTCTACACAGTCCGGGTATTCCTTCTCCGCTTCCCTGGGTATCCTTCTCCATGCTTTCGGCTAGGTAGACACCACAGTCTTTGTTGTTGTATTGTTGTGGCACCTCGAGTACTAGCTCCAGAGCTTTAAAACCGTCGTGCCCGTACCGATGTATGTACCCATCTATATCGCTCCTTCCAGCATTACGTGTCAGTGACGTGGTGGGTGACTGTTGCATTTGCCAGACCGTTGTTTAGCTGCGTTGTGGGGTGCTAGGATCACACTATTGCCAAACAGGTCGACGTTCCGGCCGATCGGTGTATGCGTCGGTAATCTTCCTCTATGTTCCTCTTCTGGGTCAGCTGCCAGATCACGAACGGGCTGAGTGTCGTATTTTGTTGTCCGTGTTGCTCTTCCAGTCCCTTTGTCCAAGCGTCACTGACAGTGTCAGTCAACCATTTAGATCCGTTGAGGGTGTCGAGGTCAGCCGCGTAGAGGGGTATGCCGCCTGATCCTGCCAGGAATATTGTTTTAGACGTTTCCCTCTCCGGTGGAGCTGTGTCCTCATCCTAGGAGAGCTCAATGATTGTCGGCAACTGTTGTTTTTCCGGTTAGCTGCGTCCTCACCCGAGGAGAGCTCGATGGTTGCCGGCAACTGCTGCTTTTCAGGTGGAGCTGTGTCCTCTTCCGATGAGAGCTCGATGGCTGCCGGTAACTGCCCTGCCTCCAAGTCTATACTACCAAGTGTGGCTGTTAGCGGTGATGTTCCGTTCCTATTGTGGGCCCTCGCCTTGGCTTCCTCCCATTTCGACGTGCGCGTGGTGCGTACTACGAGTTCGATTGCCCGCTTGGCTGCTTCCGCTGTGCGTCTGACGTTGGTGCTGGTATAAACTGCGGCTGATTCGGTGTTCGTGGTGTTGGCGTCGGTGTCTGCTGTGCTTGATGGAGGAATGGTGCGTGCGACGTCAGCTTACGTGTTTGCGCGCGTAGTTGCACGCATGTTGTTGACGTCGCCGCCAGTAGTGTTTGATGGCGTGATGATTCGTGCGACGTCACCGTACATGTTTGCACGTTTAGTTGCACGCATGTTGCTGACGTCGGCGCCAGTAGTGTTTGATGGTGTAATGATGCGTGCGACGTCAGCGTACGTGTGTGCGCGTGTAGTTGCGCGCATTTTGCTGACGTTGCCGCCAGTAGCGGTTGATGGTGTAATGATGCGTGCGGCGTCAGCGTACGTGTGGGCGCGTGTATTTGCGCGCATGTTGCTGACGTTGCCGCCAGTAGCTCCTTCGAGCAATACGAACTTCGGACGCATTGCTTCCTCCTCCTCGTAGCGCTGGCGCATACGCTTGACGCTGTTGTTCAGTTTGGCGTTATATTTCTCCATGGTAAAGTGTTGATTATAGAAAAAAAATTCGTAGCAAAAGAAAACGTTGTTGTCACCTCGGTGGTTTGCGATAGAATGACCGGTGCTTGCTTATTCTCCCATCCTTGATGTAAAAATTGTTTTTGAAATTATTTTAATTTCACCCGATGGTCTCTGCTGCAGGATATGCCTTTAGCCCTGCGATGTTGACCGTTTTTTCCTTCCCGCCGTTGGTATTTTGAGTATCACTGGGGACACATATCCTAGGATTTGGTAGGGTCCGTCATATTTGGGGGCCAACTTTGCCGCGAAATTTTCCCCTGCCTTGGAAAGATGGTGTTCCTTTGCGAGCACTAGTTCGCTGACTACGGGGGTCCATTTTCTCCGCCGTAGATTGTAGTGCCGTGCTTGATCTCCCGCCGATCATTCCATGTTCTGCCTCACTATTCTGAATGCGTCTTGCATTCTGTCGGATTTTTCTTCTGCCGTGGTGGTGGCTGTGCCCGTCCCAGGTTGACCTCTTCAAACAATGCCCCTGGTAGTCGCGATTCCCGTCCTTGTACGAGGAAAGCTGGAATGTATCCTGTGGACGCGGCCACACTGGTGTTGATGGCCAGCTCGATCTCTGGGAGAAGGTCGTCCCATCTGTTGTGCTGTGATCGGGTGAGTTGTGCTATGATCCTCTTGACTGTTCTGTTCGCCCGTTCCGTTGGGTTTTCTTCCGGGGTGCAGGGCGCCGTGAATTGTTGTCGTATACCCATTTCCTTGAAGTAACGCTGCCACATTGTGCTGGTGAACTGAACGCCGTTGTCCGATATCAATATTTTGGGAGCACCAAACCTTGCGAGGATGCGTTCTCTGAACGCGTGGCGAAGGCCCTCTGCTGTAGCACGCCTCATGGGAACTAGTTCCACCCATTTGCTGAAGCGGTTGAAAGATACTTATAGCATCGTGTTCCCGTGTGTGGATGGTCGGCGTGGTCCGACGAAATCGACGCATACCGTGGCGAATGGTTCTTGGGCCACCTGTGTGAGCATCTTTCCAGCCGGCTTTTGCTGTGCTTCCTTGCATTTCTGGCAAGACTCGCATTGTCTTACGTATCGACTGATGTCCCTAAACATACCGGGCCAGTAGTACCGGCTGGCAATCCGCGCTACCGTCCTGCGGATGCCCATGTGTCCAGCGCTTGGGATGTCGTGGTTTTCTTCTAATACTCGTTGTCGCAGTGGTGTGGGTACACAAAATCTCCAAGGGACCGCTTCTTCATCGTGTGACCATCAGGGAATATGGCGGTACACTTGTCCATCTTGTATTATGAAGTCGGAATATTTCTCAGGGTTAGCGCTCACTTCGTTCACGCGCTTGTGCCATCACTTGCATGGTCGCTCTGTTATCGCTGACAGTCTCAGGGTCTCCAGTGGCTGTGGTGATAGTGCCTCCGCTACCAGGTTCAGCTTTCCTTTCCTCTACTCGATGTCAAAAGTCTGTTGCTGAAGTTCCAAGGCCCATCGTGCTATACAGCCGGAGGGTCTTTGGTTGGAGTTTAGCCACTTTAGAGACATATGGTCCGTGATTACCTTGAATTGGAACCCTTCCAAGTATGGCCTCATCTTGCGTATTCCCCAGACTATCGCGAGGTTTTCCTTCTCGGTGGGCGAGTAGTTGGTCTCCGCCTTGTTGAATTTCCTGCTGGCGTAGGCGATCACGCGTTCTTCGCCTTCCAAGTCCTGTGTCAATACGGTGCCCAGCCTAAAATGCTTGCGTCCGTTTGTAAAGTGAAGTCCGGGCAGGCAAGTATCGGTGCTTCCGTGAGCTTTTGCTTTAAGACCTCGTAAACTTCCTGTTGTTCGGCCCCCACTTCCAGTGTTTGCCCTTTTTCAGCAGAGTTGTGAGTAGCTGGCTGATCGTGGCGAAGTCGGGTACGAACCGTCGGTACCAAGATGCTATACCGAGAAATTGACGCACCTCTTTCGCGTTCGTTGGTGGTTTAAGGTCTTTGATGACTGCAACTTTCTCGGGGTCGTTGCGAATTCCCCTGTCGCTTACTACGTGTCCCAGGTATCGGATTTCCTTCTTGAAAAATTTGTATATCTCCGGGTTTTATTCTGAGGTTGGCGCGCTGCATTCGTAGAATTACTTCTTTCAAGTTGCGAATGTGCTCCTCCAAGGTGGATCCTATGAAGATTATGTCATCGAGGTATGCGAAAGCGTAAGGTTCCATCTCCGGCCCAATAACCTGATCTAGCGCTCGTTGAAATGTTGCAGGTGCATAGTGTAGGCCGAACGGTATAACGCGCCACTGGAATAACCCGGTACCGTGAAAGCTGTGTAGGGACGGCTCTGGGGCTCCAGTGGTATTTGTCAGTAGCCATTTTTCAAGTCCAAGCTGCTGATGTACTTCGCTCGTCGTAGTTTGTCCAGTATATGTTGTATTCTGGGTAAGGGGTATGCATCGGGTACGGATCGGGCGTTGAGCTGCCGATAATCCACGCATAACCTCCACTTCCCGTTTTTCTTCTTGGCTAGTACGATTGGTGCACTGTGTGGGCTACAGGATGGCTCGATGCATCCTTTCTGAAGTAATTCGTCAACTTCGTTGTTGATGATGGTCTCCATAGCTGGGTTGCAAAGGAAGTAACGTTGCTTGATAGGGCGGTCGTCCGTCAGGATAATCTTGTGCTCGGCTATTGTCGTCACCCCACTCATGCTCTCGAACTTTCGGAGTTCTTTTACCAGAAAACCGCGCACTCGTTCCTCCTCGTCCTCATCGTGGGCACCGTTGATCCTGTTGATCCTATCTTCTTTGATATTGTTGTCCTTGCCTGGTGGCGGTACCTACTCCGTGATCTGTGTCAGCTCGACTGGTGGCAATGTATTCTGTGTAACTGGCCTGGATAGCGCGAGATGACCTCCTCCGCAGGATATGGTTGCTCCCATGCTACCTAGTGTATCTAGGCCCAGTATGATGTCGTCGATTGCTCTGGGCATGACGTGTAAAACTGTGTGGTGTGACGCTTCTCCGAGGCGTACCTCATTCCTTATGGCGTCGAAGATTGTGGTGCTAGTCCCGTTTGCCATCGTTATTTTGATGGCCACTCTCACCATTTCTCCGCTCCCAGAGTTTACCACACGTTCTGCAAGGCTGCTCGAAACGAAACTTCTCGATGCCACTGTATCGATGACCGCCTCGGTTGATTCCGCGCCGAGCCTGGTTACGGCGTAAAGGCGGCCATGCTCTTGGTACATTGCTAATGCCGATTCGGCGCTGGGTTCCCTGGGCTCACTGCGCCTCGTTCTTCGTGACGCCCTCTATCGTGTCCCTGACGTCGACGGCAGCATTCGATTGTATGTAAATCACTGCGGCCACACTCCCATCAAAAAATTTTCCGTGGGTTTCGGCATCTATTAGCGTAGTGTCCTTGTTCACCGCACTCTCTGCATACGTTGTTGGGGTCGAATCTCTGATTGCCTTGAGGCGTGTGGTGCGGTACGATCGGTGGTGGTGGCGGGGTGGCGGTACAGGTATCGATGGTGATACCAAGGTCGTGTCAGCTGCGATGTGTCGCGTAACTTCGCGGCTAGGTCCGCCTGATGGTTTCGATAGTCCTCATGTATGCTCTCGTATTCCACGGCAATAGTTAAGAGTTCTGCGGGATTGGTGAAGTCCCTCCGACGGATGTAAAGTAAGTAATCGGGGTGGCTAGTACGGAAGATTTTTTCCAGCCGCTGTTCGCTGGTGTATCCTGTGTGTCTCATCAACCTCTGTATCGCTAGCACGTAATCTTTGTACTTTTCCCTGTTATGTTGCCTTCGTCGGCGTATGTCGTCTTCGATACGCTCGAAGAAACATAAGAAATCCTGTTTGCAGCTTGTCCACCTTTCCCAGTGCGCATTGTTATTGCGATACCATTGTAGCACGGTGCCCCCTACCAGCTCGGGCATGGTTTTTGGTAGGAGATTCACGTTTAGCCCGTACACTTCGGCTAAGTTCTCTACCCACTCGATGAACGCTAACGGATCCCGTCCACCGTCGATGATGGGTGCGAACACAACGGTCGGTGCTTGAATTACCTGAGATGTATAATTTATGGCTGGTACCGTTATTCCCGATGATAAGTACGGTTGCGTTGGTTGCGTATTCCGTGGAGGTGTCTGAGATGTACCGTTGGATGATACCGCTGTTCCTGATGATAAATACTGTTGATGTGGTGCTGTGTGCCTGGGAGGAATCGAGAACTGGTCTTGCTGTGCTGGTCTATCGGCGATGTTCATGGTTCCCCCTCAGTTCGACGGAATCGGTGTCTTAACTCACACGTGTCTGTAGTTTCATTATAAGCGGCTTGTAGCGATAAACATTTTGCGTGTATTTCTGTGTCAATATTTGCTTTCGAAGCCAGTGCTGATATGCGCTTTCGGATATCCCGGGTGGTTCCTGTCTGCTCAATACCCAATTCCTGCGCGATGGATATCAGCCGCTCCTTTGAAATATTGTCTAACCACGTGGTATCAATCTATTCGGCCATTTTATGATTAGGTTTCTAGTCAGGAATGTTCCTTCTGACTTTGTACGATTTGCAGGGTCCCTGCTCGGGCGCCAATTGTAACGAAGCTTTTTCTCGCCCCGGTGCTGCTTCAATGAGTGCTGGGGTATACTCGCCGTGTCCAAGGTTCGCTTACAATAAATTTGTATTTCGGGGCACCTTGCAAATCGTTTTCATATAAAATTCACTTTATTGCTTTAACTCTATATATTATAACTATAATAAAAAAAATGTAATAAAAGAAAGGTATTGTTTGTATTCTTCACTTCGCTTGATGCTTGCTCGATGATTAGTGGTGTGCTAACGGTCCTCGTGTCCCGTTAGGATCGTTCCGTTAGGAAGCCTTGCTGGTCGTTGCCTGGGTGTTCGTAAATGTATCTCTGTGATGTCCTGCATCGGCATGACTCTTTTACGGCTAGCGACTGCGCGTGTCTGCTGCGGCTTATGTCGGTGCGTCTGCATGAGTGTAACCCTGGTATGGTTGACGTTGTATATTTGCGTAACTCTGCTGCGGTCAACGTCGTATGTTTCCGTAGCCCTGTTGCGGCTAATATCGTATGCTTGCGTGACTCTGCTGTGGCCACGTATTATGCTTGCGTAGCGCTGCTGTGGTCAACGTCGTATGTTGCGTAGCGCTGTTGCGGCCAGCGTCGTATGTTTGCGTGACTTTGCTGTGGCCAACGTCGTACGTTACGTAGCGCTGCTGCGGCCAGCGTCGTATGCTTGCGTGACTCTGCTGTGGCCAACGTTGTATGTTTGCGTAGCGCTGTTGCGGCCAGCGTCGTATGTTTGTGTGACTCTGCTGCTGTGCTCTATTGCCCCTTGCGTCGGCGTCTTGCTGGAGTCTCGGTGGCGATTAGGCGATCGCGTCGCTGCGGTGCGGTTTATTACTGTCGCGGAGCGGGCCCCGTCCGCGCAGGCGGGCGGACGTCACCTGATCGCGGGTGCGCGTTACTGTGGCATGGCCTTTGCTTACGCGGGTGTGAACGAAGTCTCAAGCGGTGTTTGCTGGTAGAACCGACGCATTCACAACTTGAGGCCACGACTCACTCCTATGGAACGATCTCTCCTGGTGGTAGAACCGACACATTCGAGATGCACTTCACTGGTAGCTCTGGTCACGACCACAGCTCCGTGCTATCTGAATGCTGTGCTGCTGTGTCGGTCCTTTTATGGTTGTTGTGTTTGGTGTTGCTAGCTCAAATGGTTGCGTTTCCATGGTTACCGTGTTGCTGTTAAATGTTGCGATCTCTCGTTGTGCTGCTGAGGCTTGTTAGTTTGTCGTGTTGCTATTAAGTGTTGTGATCGCTAGTTGTGTCGCTGAGACTTTTTAGTTTGTCTTGTTGTTAGGGCCTTTTGTGACTGGCAGTTGTGTTAATGGTGTGTTAAATATGTGGTGGGGTCGTTTTGTGTGGGCCAAATTAATGAGGTTTTATTTGGTCCTCACAAGTTTTAGATAACTTTACAGAATGCCTTACTTTTCTTTCAAGTTCAACGTATTAATTTAAGTGGCAATTTTATATATGTAAACATGTAAAAAATATTTTAAATTGAAAGAAAATGAATAAAGTTAATCTAATCTAGAATAAAATCTAATCTAAACGAGATTCAGCTTCGATAAAAAAAAAACAAATATTTGGTTTCTACTTTTCTGGATCCTTGCTTCAAAACGAGTTTCCTAGGATTGGTTCAAGCAGAAAGAGCAAAACAAAAAATTCTTCTAGAAGCTCTGAAATTAAGTTGTGATGAATCTAGTAGACCGATGAATATTCTTCTCCACTTCGTAAGAAAAGAAACTTGAATGAAAATGATAGGACTGTTGAAATACACGACAGTTTCTTAAACTGCTTTGAGGAAGTTGCTACAGATAATATGCGAAATGCTAATGATGAGGAGGACGTGCAAAAGAATGCTGTGTCACGGGAGTTGAATTTTTATTTTTAAACAGTTCGCCTTGATCGGAAGGCCGATCCTTAAAAGTGGTGATTAGTAAATGAAAAACAATACCCAAAATTTTCGAAATTTGTTAAAGTTTATCTTTCTTCTCCTGGAAGTAGCATGTATAGTGACAGGTTGTTTTCTGAGGCTGGTAATATTTACGATGAAAAGCGTAATCGCTTGCTAACCAAAAATGCTCAAAAGCTTGTTTTTCTCCATCATAACTTACCACTGATCAATTTTAAATACTGATCAATTTTAAATACTAAAGTATTTTTGGAAATAAATGTATAACTTTGAGTAATATAACGTGCCTGTTTTACATGATTTGGTATTCGAAAAACAAAAAACGTGGCCGAATAGGCCGAATACGGATTAGTTGCCGAATATTCATGACAACTCTAGTTCACATACGTCATCGACGACAATGAAGTAAGAAGACTGTTCCTTCTTTGACTTTTGATCAATACATTTTAATTCAACTGTTCCAAAACCATTTACTTTCTTCCCATTATAATCAAAGACCAAATAATTTTCATTTCGATTTGTGATATCCACTGTTGATTTGTGGTTTGATTCCTTTGTTGTCAATTTGCTTTCCTTTTGATTTGCAAAATGGCCCTTGCGTTCACATGATCGACAATTGATATCCTTGGCCTTGCACGATTGCAAATGATTTGCTGTGAAATCATTACCACAATTGCAATAGCGACGTTGTTTAGGTCAGAACCTAAACATTTATATCCTTTGTACATGGCCACCTTAATGCATAATTTATATAGTTGCACATATGTATGTACATACATGTAAATACACTGTCATATATTGCTAACACGCATGCATACACACTCACAGAGTCACTCACACAAATAAGCAACATAACACGGGTAACTGAGTTTTGCATCGAATAACAAATATCCCTTGGAAAACTCCCGAACGATCTCCAGTCCGACACAACGGAGATCATTTTTTTGCTTTCAGTTCCATTTCAACCACGGAGGAAAAAAGTCGCTGCTGCTGTCACGCCGCATACCAAAGGTAAAATATTGTACCATCTTAACATACAAATAAATTAATTATTGTCATTATTACTAATATAGCTATTTGCCTTTTTATTTCTTTATTATACATACATGTTGCAGCATCGATTGTTTCCTTTGACTGATGCTTAGCCACACTGTTGACACTTGGTTAATCGTTTGTGTTCAAAAAAACCTTCTTCTCCTTGGCCGCTTTAAATGTTTTGCACATTTCAATGACTTTCTGTAGGGGCTCATCATTTGCCATCCAACAACTTCAACTGCAATTTCTTGTTGTTGTTCATTTGGAAACAATGTGTCATAAATTTATCGTGCTTGACAACCAATTAACCACAAAAATGTTGCAATTTTTGTTGATTCGGATCCCGTTGTTTTGTCAGCTGCTCGCATGTACATTAAAAATTCATTTTTTCATGCTCTCCATTCTCTTGCCATTTTTGAGCAATACAACTCCTTCAATGGCCTTTCATTTTACATCATTTTGCGTTATTTGCTTAATTTTCCACAAATATTTATGATAAATATTTTCCGATGATTATTTTGTGATCATATCCCCTTTTCGGTCTATTATTCTCCCAATATCCGGCGATTTTCTGCTTTTCGTATGCTATTTCACCACAACTTGCAATATTGCGTGTAATTTCACAACGTGACGTCACCCTTTATGTTGAACTCCGTTGTTCGATATCGAACACGCTGTGTCTTCCACGAAAAATTAACTAATTTTCATTAATCCGCTTTCCAAAATACGATCCAATACTCATTTTCAAATTTTACTTCTGAAAACATGTAATAATTGTGGTAATTATTATAATTAATAGACGTTTGTATTTTATGTGTAATAACCATGCCTCGTTTATTTGATGTTATGATGTTATCGTGACATTGGTTGATGCTCAACTGAGGCGCTCAATATACGGCGATGAAAAATCATGATGTGTGAGTTCTACAACTATACAAATATGTCAAAGAACTAGTGGCGACGCCCAGTGGCAAAACAGTCTTATAATTAATCTAGTGTTGCTTAGTCGGTATCGAAAAAGCATTATTATTACATCGGGAATGACAAAACTTCAGCGACAAGTTAAAAACGTGCGTTAGATAGTTTATTCCCTCAGTGCCAAGGTGTTTTAGTATTGGCATGGATATTCCATCTGGGCCTATTGATTTGGAGGGCTTTGTCATGCGGATGGCTTCTTCAAACTCTGTGGCGGTGGTGGTAATGGGTGGCAAGTCGTTGTTGTGTTTATGTGCCCGTCTGTTTGCACGACTTCTTTGCCTATAGAAGAATGCAATATAATTTGCCGGCAAAAGGCGCTCGCGCATTTCTTCGAATCAGATACAATTTTAAAGCCGAAGGTTTTGGATACTTTACCGCTGTGTTTAGTTGGACTGGACAGGGATCGGACGGCTGACCACCATTTACCAACACCCCCAGAGAGATTGCAGTTCTTTAGATGCTCCCTTTTGGTACGTTTGTGTTCATTTACCAGCCGCATAATATCCAAGTTGAGACTCCTAACATGGGGGTCTCTAGGGTCAAAATGCCTCGCCATGTCACGTTCTCTTGCTACAATTGCACCTTCAGCTGAGAAATGCGGTATGATATCAGGTATTCTACTATCCGCACAATATCCAAGTTGAGACTCCTAATATAGTGGTCTTTTGGGGCGAGATATATCGTCATGTCACGTTCTTTTGCTCCTAATATAGTGGTCTTTTGGGGCGAGATATATCGTCATGTCACGTTCTCTTGCTATGTTTGCGGTTGCAGCTTCAGCTGGGAAATGCGGTATGATTTCAGCTATTCTAGAGGACGGACTAAGCGTGTAGAAGCTGAACTGATAACTTTGCGGAACGCACGCTCGCCTTGCCGGACAACAGTCGGGGTGGGAAGAGCAGCAAAAGATTGATTTGTGAAGGTTTTGCAGCCTTCTCAGTTAGAATTTTTAAAATTAATTAGCACACCCGGCAGACGTTGTTCTGCCCTAAATTTGGCCTACCTGCATACATTTTAATAAGATTTTTCCGTCTAACTCTGCCCTACCCCTCTACACCTTTTCCTAATCTTTTTATTCACTCCTCCCTCCGTCTTTTTCGCTTCATCTCCATTTCATTCTATCTCCTTCTCTCTTTTCTCTTCTCTCAAGTTTTGCTCCTTCTTCTTCATCTCTTATTGCCAGTCGCAGAGGGCGGTATGTATTTTGTTCCAGTCCTATTCCGAGTCTCAGTCCCAGTCCCACTCCGAGTCTCAGTCTCAGTCCCAATCCTAGTCTTAATCCCAGTCCCAGTTCATCTCTGGTATACTTCCCGGAAAAAAGCATCGTAAATACTAATATAGACAAATTTATATACGAAATTTCAGGCAAATCGAATAGGAGGTATGTAAATAGGTATGTGTGTATTATTAATTCTTGTCTTTATTTCGGCTTCGCATGCATATTTATCAGTTTTGCCAGGTTGATGCGAGTAAATCGAATATCACAATGAATTTTAGAGCTCTCAGCAACAGCTTTCATTTGATATCCATAATACAGACACACTCTAGGGGTATCCGGGTCCATGTTATGGCCTATATCTCGAGACCCTTGTCACTCAGCGGTGTAAAACTTACTCCGTATTATAGCACACATCAACAGCTTCAATTTGATACCCATAATGTAAAAACACATCCTAGTGTTACGCTCATCCACGTTTTGGCCAATATCTCGAGACCCTAGTCACCAATAGGTATGAAAACTGCCCTGTACTGAAGCACTCATCAACAGCTTCAATTTGATACCCACAATGTATAAACACATTGTAGGGGTACCCGGGTCCACGTGTGGCCAATATCTCCAGACCCTAATCACCCAGGGGTATGAAAATTATCCTCTACTAAATCACTCATCAACAGCTTTCATTTGTTATCGATATTGTATAAACACATTCTAGGGGTACCCGGGTCCACGTTTTGGCCTATATCCCGAGACCCTAGTCACTAAGGGGTATGAAAATTATCCTGTATTATAGCACCCATCAACAGCTTTCATTTGTTATCCATTTTGTATAAACACATTCTAGGAGTACCCGGGTTCACGTTTTGGGCTATATCTCGAGACCCTAGCCCCCCAGTTGTATGAAAATTATCCTGTACTATAGCACTCATCAACATTTTTCATTTGAAATCCATATTGTATAAACACATTCTAGGGGTACCCGGGTCCACGTTTTGGCCTATATCTCGAGGCCCTAGCCTCCCATTTGTATGAAAATTCTCCTGTACTATAGCACTCATCAACAGATTTCATTTGATATCCATATTGTATAAACACATTCTAGGGGTACCCTAGTCCACGTTTTGGGTTATATCTCGATACCCTAGCCCCCCAGTTGTATGAAAATTATCCTGTACTATAGCACTCATCAACAGTTTTCATTTGAACTCCATATCCGTTTATCGTGCAGAAACTCGTATTGTCTATTTGCTCTGCTCGCTGCCTGCCTATGCTGTCGACTAGCGAGCTGGGATGCCAGAGGTCGACTTGAGCGCCAAGGATATCAGGGCGATAGCCACTTAGGCAGCAGGTGGCTGGAGGAATATATATGTTAGTCAGTCAGACAGGGGGGTGTTGGCCACAAAACAATAATCATTTTCGAATATTGATGTTTCGATAGAGTGGCTGTGTAGCGCAGTGTCTGCAAATTTCCCTTGGTCGGTGCACGGCATCATGGCCGCCGTTCTGGTACCGACACCCACCAAGTCATTCTGACATCTGTTATATCTGTTATAGATATCTTCCCCCTGTAAGGGTAAAATTCCCCATATCACCTTGCCAAAGTAACATCTGGCAACACCGTTGCTCTTAATGCTACGATGTCATTGTGAATACCATAAACAGAAAGAATAAAACACATCTTAATATATTCTCAGCTATTATAAGTTAGCATGTAAGAAAGAATAAAATATATGTGGGGTGAAACATGAAAATGACGATTTGCAAGAGTGGCATCGGCATTTTCATGTTTCACCGCCATCATTATAATTTCGGCAGTGACAGACTTTGCACGTCCTTGCAGTGAATCATTTAAATAAAGTTTTATTTTGTGAATCTATTTAAATAAAGTTTAAATTAAAGTATATTAGTTTGTAAAAAGAAACTTTAAACATACCGCAGTCTTTTCAATGCGTGTTTGGCGCACGAGACCGCCTTGGAATTGTGATTAGGAGTATAATGCGACCATCTGGAGGCGGCGCCCTCCACGAGGACGGAATCCAGTAGGTGCCGAATTGGTGCCGGTAAGCGAGGGCTTCGTTGGAGGCAATATGGCGACCGTGACATTGGAGGACTGGTGGTGAGTGTGAACATTTTTTTTTTAAATGAGGACAGTCTTTGGCTAGCGGGTTAAAGATAAAGTGCGTGGTGTGCGAAAGCAAGGATAAAGTGCGTGGTGTTTAATATCAAATTTAATAAAACTAAAATACAGTTTTCAACATCAAATTTAATAAAACTAAAATACAATTTTCAACATCAAATTTAAAAAAACTAAAATACAATTTTCAACATCAAATTAAATAAAACTAAAATACAATTCTCAATATCAAATTAAATAAAACTATAATACAATTTCTAAACCAAATTTAACAATTTTCTAAATCAAATTCATTGAATCTACAATTTCTATCAAATCTAATAAAACCACAATTTCTGAATCTAATTTAACGAAACTAATAAAGCAAGTTTAATAATGTTCTAAATCAGATTTAATAAAACTACTATTTCTAAACCAAATTTAATAAAACTACAATTTCTAAAACAAATTTAACAATTTTCTAAATCAAATCCATTAAATGTACAATTTCTAAATCAAATTTAATAAAACTTCAACTTCTAAATCTAATTTAACTAAAATAATAAAGCAAATTTAACAATTTTCTAAATCAAATTTAATAAAACACAATTTCTAAACAAAATTCAATAAAACTACAATTTCTAAAGCAAACTTAACAATTTTCCAAATCAAATTCATTAAAACTACAACTTCTAAATTAAATTTAATAAAACTACAATTTCTAAATCTAATCGACCAAATTAAAGTAAAAAAAAAATAAAATAAATGTAAGGCGCGATAACCTCCGAAGAGATCTAAGGCCGAGCTTCTCTTCCAATTTGCGTCGTGCTCCTTTGTACTTTTTCCTTCAAATTGGCCGGACGGGACTTACTTATTTTATGCCGACTCCGAACGGCATCTGCGAGGCAGAAATACACCCAGAGCGCTTGCCAAACACTGCCGAGGGGCGACCCCGTTTAGAAAAATTTTCTTCTAATTTAAAAACCTTATTTCTAAAATTTTGATGTTGCTTTGCCCGGGGTGCGAACTCAGGGCATACGGTGTGGTAGGCGGAGCACGCTACCATCACACCACGGTCGCCGCCAAATTAAAGTAGTAACTTGGTAATACCAGCGGGCCTGTACTTAACATCACACCACGCCAAACCACGCTACGCATAACGGAACGCGAAAAACCACTCCGCCCAATACAACGCCATTTTTTCACCACCACCAGCAGCAGTAACAACACCAGCAGCGATTCAGGTCTGGCAGCGCAGCAGCAGCAGTAACGGAAACTAGCAGCAGCGACAATTAAGTATATATATGGGGTATTCCATCCCATTTCGACCAATTTTGAACCCGACCCTTTAGAATTGGCTGAAAGTTTTTCTTCTTTTTCTAGCTTACGAAAGACGTTTTTCAGAAGTTTTTCAAATTTTTTCAACCAACTCAAAAAAAGTTATGAATTTTAAAAAAAAACACTGTTTTTGTTTTCAAAATGCTATAACTTTTCCAAAAATAGACCGTTTTGGGATCTTTTTTTTTTAAATATGTTTTTAAATGTACTTTTCGGAAAAAATTCAAAAAAAGTTTTTTTTTGTTATTTTTCAGTTTTTCGAGATTTTTCGAATTTCGCCCTTTTTTTCTCATAAAAAACTTCAATCAATTCTGCAATCATCCCCACTTATCCCGGAGTGGGCCGAGAATTTTTATTTTTTTTTTTTATTTAATTGAAAAAAAACTTTAAAATATTTAAAACTTATTTTGAGTTGGAAAACGGTGTTTTTTTTAATGCTATAACTTTTTCAAAAATTGACCGTTCGGGATCATTTTTTTTTTTAATATGTTTTTAAATGTACTTTTCGGAAAAAATACAAAAAAATTTTAAAGTTTTTTCTTCAATTAAATAAAAAAAAAAAAAATTCTAGGCCCACTCCGAGATTAGTGGGGATGATTGCAGAATTGATTGAAGTTTTTTATGAGAGAAAAAAAAAAACAAAAAAGGGCGAAATTCGAGAAATCTCGAAAAACTGAAAAATTACAAAAAAAAACTAAAAATTTTTTTGAATTTTTTCCGAAAAGTGCATTTAAAAACATATTTTAAAAAAAAAAGATCCCAAATGGTCAGTTTTTGAAAAAGTTATAGCATTTTGAAAACAAAAACGGTGGATTTTTAAAAATTCATAACTTTTTTTGAGTTGGATGAAAAAATTTGAAAAACTCCTGAAAAGCGTCTTTCGTAAGCTAGAAAAAGAAGAAAAACTTTCAGCCAATTCTAAAGGGGTCGGGTTAAAAACTGGTCGAAATGGAATGGAATACCCCATATATATGTATGTATTTAAAATTTTTTTGCTTACGGGTTTTTTTTCTTTAAACACATATATGTACGTATATAAAACATTAATATTCCTATTAAATGCAATGCGTTCGCTTTTCATATAATATACTTGGATTGTTTTAATAGCATTTCATATAAATATTGGATTTTTGATATAACGATGGTTTTTGAAAAACCAATTGAATTTTTTTTATAAACGGTGGTTTGTTAAAAAAACCAATTAACTTTTTTGATATATGCGGTGGTTCCGTTAAAACCCAATTAACTGTTTTTGATATATGCGGTGGTTCCGTTAAAACCCGATTAAAATTTTTTTAGTAATGCGGTGGTTCCGTGAAAACCCAAATCAGATTTTTTTGAATAAAGCGGTGCGTCCGTGATTACCACATTTTGAGATTTTTACCAATTCAATTACTTTGTACAGATTTTTCGTACAAGTATACTGCAGTTTCAATTAATTCTTCCAATAAAGTGTTAAATATTTCTTTAGCGACTATTCACCTGCAAATCAGTTCCATTTTCCTAAAGTTTTTTTCTTTTTCCTCAACATTTCAGCTTCAAATATAAATTCAGACATTCAAACAAGTGCTTCATTAATTTCATAGTTTGAACTGAATTCTTTTTCCTATTCTGATAACTACATATGTACCTTAGAAGTGGTAAGCAAGTACAAGAAAATTCAGACTCAGAATCCGATTCCGATAATTCAGCTTCAAGCTACGAAAGTTTAGCTTCATCTTCGACCGAAGAAGTCACGAACCAGGAAAATAGATTATCTTTGTCAACAGATTTTCCAGGCATCGAAGAATCTTCCAGTAAAAATTTAACTTCTAATTTAGCCTCAAATCTTAACGATTCAAATAGTGCAAAATTAACTTCAACTTCTTCTACTTTAAAATCAGAGCTTAACGACTCAAATAGTACAAACTTACTTACCCCTTCTTCTAACGTTAACCCAGATCTTAGCGATCCAAATAGTACAAACGTTGCCTCACCTTCTTCTAATTCAGCTTCAGACCTTAATGATCAAATCATGGCAACACCTGAGGAAAAGAGAATTTTCATTAACACATGTGCTAATTCTATTAGAGAAAAATATAGTGGTGATCCTCAAGCATTTGAAACTTTTATAGACAAAATTGAATTACTTGAACAATTCGCTACTGCAGATTTAACTGTTACTTTTATAGCGTTCTTAAAATCAAAACTGGAGGGTAAAGCCCGTGCAGCAATACCAAGACAAGTAAATTCAGTTAATGAAATCAAAGTAGCGTAGTAGGATCAAATCAGACAATTCGAAAGTTGTAGCAGGAAAAATTGCAGCGCTGCACGTTAATAATAATAATTATACAGATTTTGCTAAAAAAGTTGAAGACTTAGCTGACTCACTTGAGCGGTCTCTTATTATTGAAGGGATCACTCAAGCGCAAGCTCATTAAATGGCAGTCGAACAAACTGTTAATGTGTGTCGTTTAAACGCAAAATCAAATTTTGTCAAAACCATTTTAGCCTCAACGGCATTTACTGATCCGAAAGACGTAGTAGCGAAATTAATTGTAGAACAAAATAACAAAGTAACAGAGCATCATGTTTTAGCTTTATACATTCAGAAATTCACGTGGTAGTTACCGTGGCTTTTACCCAAACCGCGGCTATATTGGTTATAGAAACAATAGTTCATTTGCATACAACAGCAACCGTAACGGTAACAATAATCAGAGATATCGATATGATAACAGAAATAGATACCAAAATAACAACAATAGTAATACACGTCCAAATTCCAATTCAAATACAAATAGCAATAACAATAGGAGTAACAATTCAAGATCATCCAACGGTAGAGGTGGAAACGCAAACGTTCGCGCTTTAAACGCGAGTGCCCTCAGGAGCGAACCCTGGGTGAGGACGAACTAACCGAGTTAGCGAATTTCCCTCACCAATAGGCATCTATTGTTTAAACCTAAATTATTCAGATTTCATAGAATTACAACTTAACGAGTCACAAAAATTGTGTTCTTTCCTAGCAGACACTCAAGCCGACATTTCTTTAATAAAGATATCATGTTGAGACAGTAATATTTCCTTAAATACAAACGACATTATCAACATTACCGGCGTTACTTCCAATTCAGTTTTCACTTTAGGTAAAAATACCGCAAATTAAAATTTTTCAAACTTTTCTATTAAACATACTTTACATGTAGTGAATGAATACTTCAATATTCCATCCGATGGCATACTGGGTAAAGATTTTTTGAAAATTAACAAATGCATTATTATTTATGAAAGAAATAGTATTTCCTTTGGGTAGGTAATGAAACAGTCGCGATACCAATACCGCACGGAACAGAAAGCGACAGTTGTATCATTCCTCCCAGATGCGAAATATCCAGACTTTTTATTTAGGAGATTCACCAGAGCCACTTTTCGTGGACTCGCAGGAAATTTAAAAAGGCGTTTTCACAGCTGGGTGCATTGTTAATTCCAGTAACCCAATAATTAAAGTCATAAACACCACGGATGATGTAAAGTTTGTGAAAAGAAAAAGTGTTCGGACAGAAAAACTTTCAAATTATAATGTTTATACAATTAACAAGACAGAAACAGAAGACAAACGTACGAAAAAACTGATTTAAATTTTAAAAAATCAAATACCTCAACATGGTCATAGTAAATTAATTGACCTTTGCATAGATTATGCCGACATTTTCGCTCTTGACACGAACAAAATTACTTTAAACAACTTCTATGAACAAAAATTAAGATTGACAGACAACGAGCCGGTATATGTTAAAAATTATCGATTGCCATACTCTCAACGCGAAGAAATAAATCGCCAAATAAATAAACTGTTAGACAACGATTTGATAGAACCCAGTTACTCCAATTACAATAGTCCTTTGATTGTAGTCCCAAAGAAGGATACTAATGGTCAAACAGCTTATCGTATGTGCGTAGATTTTCGCCCAGTAAACAAAAAACTCATTGCTGATAAATTTCCACTAGGTAGAGTTGTTGATATTTTAGATAATCTCGGTAGAGCAAAGTACTACATCCTGACTCACGTGACATTACTTCTTTCAGCACTGACCGAAGTGCATTTAGATGGAAAGTGCTTCCATTCGATTTAAATATAGCACCTAATTCATTCTCACGAATGATGACTGTTGGTAGCACAGAAACATTATTTGTGTAAACAATTAAGTGGCAACGAATACACGAGCTGATCGGCAATTTCGGCTTTTTCCTACCACTCGAGCGACGTACTAATCACTGTTTTTATAGTTAAAATATTGTTGTGTAAATGAATTCAATAAATGAAGTATTCTAACGTTTAAATACTAATTTACTTTATCAACATCGAGGTTACAATAGTGGCGACGAGGTGGTGAAAATTTGTCTCTTTATACACAAAAGAAATAAAAACGCTGTAAAATGGATGCACAGCAAATGGAATGGTTTTTTAACGAAATGCGGCTATGCAAGCTCTTATAACACAGCTTTTTACATCGACATCTGGGAATACATGTGATGGTCCAAAGGTAAATTTGCAACCAGAGCGAACAATGGACACATTAGCATCTAGCATCACTGAATTCATATGCAAATAAACTCGATGACGCAGCTAAAGTCAGACTCTTATTAAGGAAGCTCAACACAAAAGTTCACAGCAAGTATATTGACTACATTTTACCCAAGCATTCAAGGGACTTCGACTTCGCCTGCACTGTAGACAAATTAAAGCAATTATTTGGGAATCAAAAATTCCAATTCAGCATGCGCTACAATTGTTTACAAATGACAGAAGCGGAACACACGGATTTTGCCACATACGCTGCTGAGGTCAGCAAGCAATGTGAACATTTCAAGTTAAATAGCATAACATTGGATCAATTCAAATGTTTAATATTCGTAATGGGACTTAAAGCCGAATCAAATTTCGAAGTAAGAACCCAATGTTAACTAAATTGGACACAGAGGCCGAAAAAATTAATTTGGACACACTCTATCGAGATTGTCAACGAATTATTAACTTGAAATCAGACAATGCACTAGTGGAAAACAAAAGTCGCGAAATCACTCAAGTAAACAATTTGTCTGCCAAAAACAAGAACAACGAACTGAAACAAAAAAAGCCAAAAACAACTTGTTGGTTTTGTGGAGCGATGCACTACGTGCGCAAATGCACTTACAAAAATCATACCTGCGAAAAATGTCACAAAGTGGAACACAAAGAAGGTTATTGCAAAATAAAATCTAAATCAACAACAAAGCAAAATAATCAAAACAAAAGCTACAGCAAAAGCAAAGCATACGAAACAACCGGTCATTAACAGTATATATCAAGCAAACAACATAACTTCACAACGTAAATATGTCAACGTGAAAATCAACAATGTTGAAATGCAATTCAGTTTGATACAGCATTGGATATCACCATAATTTCGAAAGATAATTTCGATAAATTAGGTTTAACAAAAATTGGAGAAAAGTTACACACACCGCAAGAAGCGCAACTGGTGAATTACCCTTATGCGCACAATTTGCGTGTAAAGTCGAATTAAAGGGAACAATAAAATTATTGACGTGTTTTGTAACTACGATAAATCTTAATGTGTTCGGTCTGGATTGGATATCTGCATTCCAACTGGAGAATACGCCTCTTAGTACTATTTGCAAGCATATTTCGTCAAGAAACCAAGCAAGTATAGTTCCAAATCCAATTCCAAGTAAATCGTTTGACAAATCACTACCTAAAGATTTGTTTCCAACACTATTCGATGATCAGCTAGGCCTCTGCAATAAAACTAAAGCGCATTTAGTTGTTAAGACTATCTGTCAACCCGTTTTTCGTCCTAAGCGGCCCGTAGCTTATGCAATTCAACATCTGGTTGAATTAGAATTACAGAGACTGCAAGATCTTAACGTTATCTCGCCTGTTAATTACTCCGACTGGGCAGCGCCAATTGTTGTAATAAAGAAGCCGAACGGCAATATTCGTATATGTGCTGATTTTTCCACAGGTCTCAACAGCGCCTTAGAAACATACCAATATCCATTGCCTCTACCTGAGCATATATTTGCAAAGCTCAGCAACGCCACAGTATTCAGTCATATCGATTTATCTGATGCATTCCTTCAAGTTGAGGTTGACGACGTTTCCAAAGAGCTTCTCACAATAAATACGCACATCGGTTTATTCAGATATAATCGAATGGTGTTCTGTGTGAAGACATTTCCTGCTATTTTTCAACAAATAATGGACCAGATGCTAGCTGGTTTGCCCAACGCGGCAGCCTACATTGATGATATTTTTGTTTCGGGTAAAAACCAAGCAGAACACGACGCAAATCTGCATGACGTCTTACTCCGAATACAACAATACGGATTCAAATTGAAACTAGAAGGGTGCAAATTTTCTTATTCTAAAATGTCTTATTTAGGCTACGTTCTAGATAAATATGGCATAAGTCCTGATCCAAAGCACATTGATGCAATTAAAAATATGCCCCCGTCGACAAATCAATCCGAGTTAAGGTAATTTTTAGGCGCAATAAATTTTTACGGAAAGTTTATCAGCCACATGCGAAAATATCGAGGTCCATTGGATGAATTACTACAAAAGAACATAGCGTGGTACTGGACAAAAGTCCACCAAAATTATTTTAGTAGACTTAAAAATATTATTTCATCCAAGCTGTTACTAACACATTATGATCCAACAAAAGGTATAGTTGTAGCAGCCGATGCATCTAATTACGGTCTCGGAGCTGTTATTTTTCATGAATTTGAAGACGGCTCACTTTGGCAATTATTTTCGCACTAAAAAAGTTCCACAGAATTGTTTTCGGTCGAAAGTTTACACTTCAGACAGACCATAAACCCCTACTTGCTATATTCGGAAATAAAACTGGAATAAGTGCACATCATGCAAATAGACTACAGAGATGGGCAGTAAAATTGCTTGCATACGACTTTGAGTTAAAATTTATATCAACAAACAGTTTCGGTTACGCTGATGTCTTGTCACGCCTTATTAGCAACACACTCAACCCTTCAGAAGAATTCGTCATCGCAGCAATTATATTCGAATCTGAAATAAAGCAAATTTTAGGAGATTAAATTAGCAAATTACCACTCACAGCCAAAATGGTGCGATTTGAAACCGCGAAAAACAGTGTCCTTTCGAAAATTTTTAAATATGTAACCGACGGATGGCAACCCAAATTACACCATAATGACTTCAAGGTATACTTTAATCGAAAAGATAGCATAAACATCGTCGAAGGTTGCTTAATGTTAGGTAGCCGGATCATAATACCAAAAATTTTCCAAAAGCGTGTACTCAAAGAACTTCATCGTGGGCACCCTGGCATACAGTATACAAAAGCTATTGCACGCAACTACGTTTACTGGTCAAACATTGACGCTGACATTGAAAGTTTGGTTAAAGGTTTTTCAAACTGCATGGCAGCAGCTAAGATGCCAACAAAAACAAATTTACAACACTGGCCGAAGCCTTCCGGGCCTTGGGAAGGCCTTCATATTGATTATGCGGGTCCAATTGATTCATGTTATTATCTCACCGTTATCGACGGGTTTTCAAAGTGGCCAGAAATAATAAAAACCAAATCGATTACAACAACGCCAACAATTTCAATTTTGAATGAGATTTTTTCTAGATTTGGATTGCCGAAAACAGTAGTATCGGATAATGGCACACAGTTCACCAGCCATGAGTTCCAGCAATATTTAGCTGCACACGGCATTGCACATATTTGTAGTAGTCCCTACTATCCCATGTCGAACGGACAGGCTGAGAGGTTTGTGGACACGTTCAAACGGGCTCTAAAAAAGCTGAACGGGGAAGGGACAACAGCACAAAATCTTTTAGTATTTTTACAAGTTTACAGATCCACCCAAACAAGCAGAATGATGACAGAAAATCGCCTGCAGAAGTTATAATTGGAAGACAGATACATCTAAAACTCGATCTGCTTAAACCAACTTTACGCACAGAATCTAAAATTTATAGCGACAGACAAGTTAAAATGAAGAATCAGTTTGATAAAAAGCATGGTGCTAAGCAGAAGTGCTATGACATTGAAGATCTCGTTTTTGTTTGCGAACACAAAAACAAAGACAGCTTCAAAAGGGCCAAAGGTAGAATCATTGAGCGCATCGGAAAAGTCATGTATAATATACGATTACAGAATGGTAAATTGATTCGATGTCATGCCAATCAAATTCGAAAACATCATCAAGAAAATTCTGCGTTATCACAAAACGTGACCAATTTTAACGACAAAATATTGACAGAGGCATTTCAGTTGTATGATACTGCACTGGATAATGTATCAAACCTTGATTGCACACGTGTGCACATTCCAAACGATACGATACGTCAGCTGTGGCATCAGTGCCTTCTCCACAGGTAACACCAGCAACACACGAAGTCCAGCCTCGCCAAGACGAAAGACATAGTATGCGGAGTGAAAACGACAATCAGTCAGAAAGAGCTTATATACGACCACAGCGTATTCGTAAACCCGTCGACCGTTTTAAGCCAACTTAGAGAAAATTTATCCAATAAATATATTGAAAATGGGAGGTGTTGGTAGCACAGAAACATTATTTGTGTAAACAACTAAGTGACAACGCTTACACGACCTGATCGGCACTTCCGGCTACGACTCGAGCGACGTACTAATCACTGTTTTTACACTCAGTTGAGCAGAGCTCACAGAGTATATTAACTTTGATTGGATAACGGTTGGTTGTACAGGTATAAAGGAATCGAGATAGATATAGACTTCCATATATCAAAATCATCAGTATCGAAAAAAAATTCGATTGAGCCATGTCCGTCGGTCCGTCCGCCCGTTAACACGATAACTTGAGTAAATTTTGAGGTATCTTGATGAAATTTGGTATGTATGTTCCTGGGCACTCATCTCAGATCGCTATTTAAAATAAACGATATCGGACTATAAACACGTCGATATCGAAAATTTCGAAAAATCGAAAAAGCGCGATAATTCATTACCAAATACGGATAAAGCGACTTGGTAGGTGAGTTGAACTTATGACACAGAATAGAAAACTAGTAAAATTTTGGACAATGAGCGTGGCACCGCCCACTTTTAAAAGAAGGTAATTTAGAAGTTTTGCAAGCTGTAATTTGGCAGTCGTTGAAGATATCATGATGAAATTTGGCAGGAACGTTACTCTTATTACTATATGTGTGCTTAATAAAAATTAGCAAAATCGGAGAACGACCACGCCCACTTTAAAAAAAATTTTTTTTTTAAGTCAAATTTTAAAAGAAAAGTTAATATCTTTACAGTATATAAGTAAATTATGTCAACATTCAAATCCAGTAATGATATGGTGCAGCAAAATACAAAAATAAAAGACATTTTCAAAATGGGCATGGCTCCGCCCTCTTTCATTTAATTTGCCTAGGATACTTTTAATGCCATATGTCGAACAAAACATTACCAATCCTTGTGAAATTTGGTAGAGGCTTAGATTCTAGGACGATAACTGTTTTCTGTGAAAAAAGGCGAAATCGGTTGAAGCCACGCCCAGTTTTTATACACAGTCGACCGTCTGTCCTTCCGCTCGGCCGTTAATACGATAACTTCAGCAAAAATCGATATATCTTTACTAAACTCAGTTCACGTACTTATCTGAACTCACTTTATATTGGTATAAAAAATGGCCGAAATCCGACTATGACCACGCCCACTTTTTCGACATCGAAAATTACTAAAAACGAAAAACGCCATAATAATATACCAAATACGAAAAAAGGGATGAAACATGGTAATTGGATTGGTCTATTGACGCAAAATATAACTTTAGAAAAAAACTTTGCAAAATGGGTGTGAACCTACCATATTAAATAGAAGAAATTGAAAAAGTTTTGCAGGGCGAAATCAAAAGCACTTGGAATCTTGGAAGGATAACTGTTCGTGGTATTACATATATAAAAAAAATAGGCGGTACCCGACAGATGATGTTCTGGGCCACCCTGGTCCACATTTTGGTCGATATCTCGAAAACCTCTTCACATATACAACTACCACCACTCCCTTTTAAAACCCTCATTAACACCTTTAATTTGATACCCATATCGTACAAACACATTATAGAGTCACCCCTGGTCAACCTTAATGGCGATATCTCGAAAAGGCGTTCAACTATAGAACTAAGGCCCACTCCCTTTTAAAATACTCATTATCGCTTTTCGTTTGATACCCATATCGTACAAACAAATTCTAGAGTCACCCCTGTTCCATCTTAATAGCGATATCTCGAAAAGGCGTCCTCCTATAGAACTAAGGCTCACTTCCTTTTAAAATACTTATTAACACCTTTCATTTGATACCCATATCATACAAACAAATTCTAGAGTCAGCCCTGGTCGACCTTTATGGCGATATCTCGAAGAGGCGTCCACCCATAGATCTAAGGCGCACTCCGTTTTAAAATACTCATCAACACCTTTCGTTTGATACCCATATTGTACAAACGCATTCTAGAGTCACCCCTGGTCCACGTTTATGGCGATATCTCGTTAAGGCGTCCACTTATAGATTTAAGGCCCACTCCCTTTTAAAATACCCATTAACACCTTTCATTTGATACCCATATCGTACAAAAAATTCTAGAGTCACCCCTGGTCCACCTTTATGGCGAAATCTCGAAAAAGCGTCCACCTATAGAACTAAGGCCCAATCCCTTTTAAAATACTCATTAACACTTTTCATTTGAAATCCATATTGTACAAACGCATTCTAGAGTCACCCCTGGTCCACGTTTATGTTGATATCCCGAAAAGGCGTCCACCCATAGAACTAAGGCCAATTCCCCTTTCGTTTGATACCCATTAAAATACTCATTAACACTTTTCATTTGATATCCATATTGTACAAACGCTTTCTAGAGTCACCCCTGGTCCACCTTTATAACGATATTCCGAAAAGGCGTCCACCTATAGAACCAAGGCCCACTCCCTTTTAAAATACGCATTAGCACCTTTCGTTTGATACCCATATTGTACAAAAGCATTCTAGAGTCACCCCTGGTCCACCTTTATGGCAATATCTCGAAAAGGCGTCAACCTATAGAACTAAGGCCCACGCCCTTTTAAAATACGCATCAACAGCTTTCGTTTGATACCCATATTGTACAAACGCATTCTAGAGTCACCCCTGGTCCACGTTTATGGCGATATCTCGTTAAGGAGTCCACTGATAGATTTAAGGCCCACTCCCTTTTAAAATACCAATTAACACCTTTCATTTGATACCCATATCGTACAAAAAATTCTAGAGTCACCCCTGGTCCACGTTTATGTTGTTATCCCGAAAAGGTGTCCACCCATATAACTAAGGCCCATTCCCCTTTAAAATACTTATTACCACCTTTCGTTTGATACCCATGTTGTACAAAAGCATTCTAGAGTCAACCCTGGTCCACCTTTATAACGATATTCCGAAAAGGCGTCCACCTATAGAACTAAGGCCCACTCCCTTTTAAAATACTCATTAACACCTTTCGTTTGATACACATATTGTACAAAAGTATTCTAGAGTCACTCCTGGTCCACCTTTATGACAATATCTCGAAAAGGCGTCCACCTATAGAACTTAGGCCCACTCCCTTTTAAAATACTCATTAACACCTTTCATTTGATACCCATATCGTACAAACAAATTCTAGAGTCACCCCTGGTCCACCTTTATGGCGATATCTCGAAAAGGCGTCCACCCATTGAACTAAGGCCCACTCCCTTTTAAAATACTCATTAACACCTTTCGTTTGATACCCATATTGTACAAACAAATTCTAGAGTCACCCCTGGTCCACCTTTATGGCGATATCTCGAAAAGGCGTCCACCCATTGAACTAAGGCCCACGCCCTTTTAAAATACTCAGTAGCACCTTTCATTTGATACCCGTATTGTACAAACGCATTCTAGAGTCACCCCTGGTCCACGTTTATGGCGATATCCCGAAAAGGTGTCCAATCATAGAACTAAGGCCCATTCCCCTTTAAAATACTTATTAAAACTTTTCGTTTGATACCCATGTTGTACAAAAGCATTCTAGAGTCAACCCAGGTCCACCTTTATAACGATATTCCGAAAAGGCGTCCACCAATAGAACTAAGGCCCACGCCCTTTTAAAATACTCGTTAACACTTTTCATTTGATATTCCCATATCGTACAAACAAATTCTAGAGTCACCCCTGGTCCACCTTTATGGCGATATCTCGAAAAGGCGTCCACGTATACAACTAAGGCCCATGCCCTTTTAAAATACTCATTACCACCTTTCATTTGATACCCATATCGTACAAACAAATTCTAGATTCACCCCTGGTCCTCCCCTATGGCGATATCTCGAAAAGGCGTCCACCCATTGAACTAAGGCCCACTCCCTTTTAAAATACTCATTAACACCTTTCGTTTGATACCCATATTGTACAAACGCATTCTAGAGTCACCCCTGGTCCATGTTTATGGCGATATCTCGAAAAGGCGTCCACCCATAGAACTGAGGTCCACTCCCTTTTAAAATACTCATTAACACCTTTCAATTGATATCCATATCGTACAAACATATTCTAGAGTCACCCCTGGTCCACCTTTATGGTGATATCGCGAAAAGGCGTCCACCTATAGAACTTAGGCCCACTCCCTTTTAAAATACTCATTAACACCTTTCTTTTGATACCCATATCGTACAAACAAATTATAGAGTCACCTCTGGTCCACCTTTATGGCGATATCTCGAAAAGGCGTCCACCTATAAAACTTAGGCCCACTCCCTTTTAAAATACTCATTTACACTTTCATTTGATACCCATATCGAACAAACAAATTCTAGAGTCAGCCCTGGTCCACCGTTATGGCGATATCCCTAAATGGCGTCCATCTATAGAACTATGGCCTACTCCCTCTTAAAATACTCTTTAATACCTTCCATTTGATACACATGTCATACAAACACATTCCAGGGTTACCCTAGGTTCATTTTACTACGAGGTGATTTTCCCTTATTTTGTCTCCATAGCTCTCAACTGAGTATATAATGTTCGGTTACACCCGAACTTAGCCTTCCTTACTTGTTACAGTTAAAATATTGTTGTGTAAATGAATTCAAGAAATGAAGTATTCTAACGTTTAAATACTAATTTCCTTTATCAACATCGAGGTTACAATAATGACAATAGCTTTTTCGGGTATACCACCCAACGTCGCATTTTTATACGTCGACTATATTATCGTCATCGGTTGTAGTGAAGCACACCATATTAAAAATCTTTCAAAGGTTTTCAATACTTGTAGGTCTTTCAATCTCAAGCTTAACCCAAATAAATGCAACTTTTTACGACCAGAAGTTACATTTTTAGGTCATAAATGTTTAGCCAAAAGTTTGTTGCCAGACGACTTCAAAATAAACGCAATCAAAAAGTATACAAAACCGACTGACAAAGACGCGGTACCACGATTCGTCGCGTTTGCAAACCATTACAGACGGTTTATACCTAATTTTGCATCTCTGGCAGCGCCTCTAAATCGATTAAGCAGAAAAAGAATTGAATTCGTTTGGGATATTGAGTGCGAAAGAGCATTTTTATCTTTGAAAGCAGCGTTACTTTCACCAAAACTACTTCAATATCCAGATTTTATTAAACAATTCATTATTACCGTTGATGCTTCCACAACTGGATGTGGCGCTATTTTGAGTCAAGAAGAGCAAGGTAGTGATTTACCAATTTGTTTCGCTTCTAAAGCATTTAATAAAGCAGAGCAGAAAAAACCAATTATAGAATTGGAGCTCCTAGTTATCTGTTTCGCAATAAAGCATTTTCGACCATACGTTTATGGCACACATTTCATTGTAAAATCAGATCATTGACCCCTAGTATACCTATTCAATATGAAAGATCCATCTTCAAAACTTTCAAGAATAAGGCTAGAACTAGCTGAATATAATTTCACTATTGTATATATTAAGGGTAAATCAAACGTTGGTGCTGATGCACTATCGCGTATTACAATCGATGCGGTTAAGGAATCGAACAAGCAAATTTTAGCAATACAGACAAGATCAATGACAAAACGGCAAAACGACAATAACCTTCCTAGGAAAACAGACAAAAACAACTTACTTTACATGTCTACCACAAATTTTCATTTAATTTTTCAAAAAAGATTCCACGAACAATATCTGAAATTAATTACGATAAAAATAATAAAACAATAAATTTAAGAATTTTTGCACATATTAAACATAAAAAACTCGAGTAACTTAGTTCTGAGCTTGTTAACGAAATAATGACTTTAGAGAAATTAATTTCGAGGCTTGAATCAGAAGCCGGCAAACGCAAAATTAGGCAGATTGATTGGCCTTAAAACGATATTTTGTTCGAACATTACACTATTACAAATTTCAAAAATATTGGAAATAAAATTTTAAAATCTTTAGAAATTATCTTAACAGATCCAGTGGAGACAGTAACAGACGAGGACACAAAACTAAAACTATTGAAAATATATCATAACGACCCAATTTCAGGTGGACATTGTGGTATGAAGAGACTTTACGCTAAACTACGAACAAAATTTTTTTGGAAAGATATGACTCGTGATATATCGAAATATATCAAAAATTGTAATGATTGTCTTTTAAACAAAGTTAAACCTAAAACAAAAGAAAAACTTGTGTTAACACCAACTCCTAGTAAGCCATTCGATATACTAGTAATTTTTCAACTGCATACCATCACGAGACTGTTGGTACAATTGAACGTAATCATAGAATTTTTAATGAATACTTACGTGCATATTTGAAAGATACTTTTTCTGATTGGGATGGTAATTTAAAATACTTTACTTTCCTACACAATACTACGAGTAGCACAGTTTTCGACAATCAGTTTTCTCCTTTGGAGTTAGTTTTTGGGAAAAAGGCAACTTTGCCGAATGAATTAAGTAAAGAAAAAATTGACCCGATGCCAAAGAAGTTATGTATAGAATGCAGAAAGCACACAAAATGGCACAAAACCTAATAAATAAAAATATGTTACAAATTAAAAATCTGTATGATAAAACGGCAAGTCCGTTAATTGTCAAAATCGGAGATAAAGTACTTTTACAGAAAGAACCACCTCACAAACATGACAATATTTATAAAGGTCCGTTTACTATAACTAAAATTAACGAACCTAATGTAACTTTTTTCGTTGAAATCGAAAATAAAAAACACGTTGTACATAAAAATCGCCTAAGTAAAGTCAGTTAATATTACTTTAATACTTTGAAAAAACTTTAAATTCGATGAAAAAAAAATCCAAAACATTTTTTTAGTACTAGCATTTAAGCAGCCACGAAGGCTCAAAAGCTGTTAAAACAAAAAAGAAAAGAAAATAACATAAAATTTTGTATATTCAAAGAGAAAAAAGACCTATTTCTTAAAAATTTTTCATAACTTATAACAAAATTGAATTTCTAAAGTTACAAATAAAAACAAAAAAAAAAAAAACAAAAAAAAACATAGTTCAAAAGCAGCAAAAATTAAAAGTGTAAAACTTTAACAAATTTAAGTTGGATATATATTAAAATGTAAATATTGTACAAAGAAAAATTCAAACAAAATAAAATCAAACAGCAAACAGAATATTTTAAACAAAAATGTAACTAAAATTCAAGTATTTTAGTTCTAAGTTCTCTTTTTTCAATAAGTAGCAAAAATGGTTCCGAACCAACGAATTCAAAAGGGGAGGAACACCCTAATGTAAATATATTCGTTTGTTCGCAACAATTTTTAGAAGTTTATGGGCAAGAAGAATGTGACAAAACTGATCACTTTGTCAATTCTTCTTTTCCCCAAAAAGGATGATGTAAGGGTAAAATTCCCCATATCACCTTTCCACAGTAACATCTGGCAACACCGTTGCTCTCAACGCTAAGATGTCATTGTGAATACCATAAACAGAAAGAATAAAACACATCTTAATATATTCTCAGCTATTATAAGGTAGCATGTAAGAAAGAATAAAATATATTTGGGGTGAAACATGAAAATAACGAATGGCAAGAGTGGCCTATTCAGCATTTCGATGTGCTCGTTAATGTTGAGCTCTTTGGCTTCAATATGTAGGTGGTATTTGGGGGTTATAAGGAGATATCCGGCGGCAGTTCTGATTGCAGCATTTTGGCAGGCCTGCTGCCTTTTCCAGTAAGTATTTTTTTTAAGAAGAGGCGACCAAATTGGTGACGCGTAGCTCATGAGCAGCCGGCCAACTGCTTTGTACGTGGTTAGCAACGTTTCTTTATCTTTTTTCCAGGTGCTGCTGGCAAGTTTGTTGAGGATTTTGTTGCCCTTTTGTACTTTAGATACAATTTCGGTGGCATGCGCCTTGAAGGTCAGAGTATTATCGAACGTTACCCTTAAGATCTTTGGTTCACTGTGTAATGTTTGCAGATAAGAGAAAATCGAAATGTAGGTTGCAGTGCCCCGTTAGCGGCACCAGATAGAATTTAATACCAATAGAAACGGCAGCAGGTTGAATTCTGTTCTTTATTCAAAAGTCGTTTTCTTTTATACAAAATTTCTATGAGCTAAAATACTTACTTACACTAATACTTACAAACTGAGTATAACACACATATGCATTCAATTCAGTTCCCTGGGAACTGCATTCTAAGCATAATTAAAATTGGCTGTGAAATGTGCAACGCAAGCATAAATGAATCATGCTATTAATTTATCTACAGGTAAAGGCTTGTCGCGGGCAAGCTCTAAACAGCGGAATACCAAGGCTCAGGTTACCGTATGATGCACGGTGTACAAAATATATGTTTGTACAAATGAATGAATGTGTCAATAGAATCTCATGCCATACCAAAACGAGCCAAAATATACGTATGTATAATTGTATGAATATATATGTAAGAGTCAATATATTTTAAGACATTCCAAAACGGGTTGAAATATGTGTTTGTGCAAATGAATGAATAACTTAATGAGTGAATGCTACACCATCCGCCTATGAAAGAGTAGACATATATAATTTTGTGCACGAATTATCTATGGCTACTCAAGTTAGGTTAATGGTTTTGAATCCATCTGTGCTTACTTTGCTTGTTGGGTTTTTGTTTTTTTTTTTTGTGATATTTAGCTTGATTTCCAAAGAATAGTTTACATTTGTTTTTTTTTCTTTTTTATTTTGTTTTATTATTGTATTTTTCTTTTGCATACAATAGAAATTTTCTTTGTGTTTATAAAGTTAAAGTACCCTTATTCTATGAGTTTAAGTCTATTTTTATGTTTTACAATTTTCTTATTTTTATTAGTTTGATTTATGTTTTCTATGTTTCTATTTTCTACATTGTTTTTTCGATCATTTCTTCCTTATATGGAATTAATGTAAAATTATTGTTTCATCGATATTTACTACTCTAAAAGATCCTTTATAGCTGCTATCTAACTTATGCACAGATTCATTTTTTACTAACACTAAATTTCCTAAATTTATTTCTTTATATTGTGTTTTCCAATCATAACTAATTTTTTGTTTTTCCTTAGCCTGTTTTACTAATTTATATGCTCTATCTTGCGCTATTTGTAACCTGTACTTAATTTCTTTGTCGTAAGCCTCATAATTGTATAATGGGCTTACTGTGTTTTCTCTTAAAATTTTTAAGTCTGGGGTTTTTTGGCAAATACTAGTTCGTATGGACAATAATTATGAACTGTAGATGGGGTAGCATTGTAGCACTACGCAAAATATTTAAGATATTCATCCCAATCATTTTTGTCAATGGATATGTAGGAACGTACGTATTCATTGATTGTTCTATGACTACGTTCAACTGTTCCTAAAGTTTGATGGTGGTAAGGTGTTGACGTTTTATGGTTTATTTTTAGAAGCTTGCATAATTCTTCAAATAAGCTATTTTTATATTCGCTTCCCATATCCGTTATAATTGTCTTCATGCAACCATAAACTAGGATACAATTTACGAATATCGCTTTGGCTATTGTTTTTACGTGTTTGCTGGGTATTGGTATTGCAACCAAATACTTAGTCAAATCACATACTATAGTAACTGCATATTCATTTCCATTTTCCGTTATGGGAAGAGGGCCTATCGTATCTATTTGTACTGTGTCGAACGCTTTTGTGGGCGTTTCGGTTATAATCATAGGCTCTTTCAAGTTTTTAATTATTTTATTTTTATTACAATGAGCGCATTTTTTGATATATTTTCTGATATCATTTTTCATTCCTTTCCAATAGTATTTTTGTTTTATTTTATTTATCATGCGATTTATTCCTGGGTGGCCACCAAAAACAGGATCGTCATGAAATTTGTGAAGAATTTCTTAAATTTTTTCATTATTTGTCACATGCATAACTTCTAGAGTTAATGCTATAATTAAATTTTTGAGAACTTTGGTACCAATTTCTAAAGTTGATGCTAAAATTAAATTTTTGAGAACTTTGGTACCAATTTCTTTAAATGTGTCTACCCGGGTATAATTATCTTTAAACAATTTGTCTCCTAAGGACAACTGTATTTTTCTAATTCCTAAATTGTCGGCTTCTTTCATAAGCCTGGCAAAGAATTGACCTAAGTCAATCTTCGCCTCAACAATTAGATTTTTTATATTAATTTCGCAACAAATTTTCTTTCCTTTTTTGAAACGTAATTTCGGAGGATCGAAAACGAGCTGGACTAGTCTCTTTACTTCACATTTGTTTAGCGCTTCAAATATTATTGGGTTCTCTTTCTGACTTTTTATTTCTTCATTTTTACTACTGGACTGTTTATTGTTATGATTTTTGTTAGTTTCCGACCTAGTCGTAACTTTTAGTATTTTGCACGCTTCTACCGATATTTGTTTTAGTTCTTTAATATCTATGCGCGATAATGCGTCGGCTACATAGTTTTCTTTACCTGCGATATACTCCACCTCGAAATCATATTCTTCCAGATCTAATCTGATTCGAGTTAATTTTGATGACGGATTTTTCATCGAAAATAGGAATGTTAAGGGTCTGTGGTCTGTTTTGACCAAAAATTGTCTACTGTAAACGTATGGTCTAAAATATGTTATGGCCCAATGGATGGCCGCTAATTCTTTCTCAATTGTTGCTTTATTAATTTCTCCTTTAGTAAATGATCTTGATGCATAGGCAATTGGCAATTGTTTTCCTTGATACTCTTGGCTTAATACTGCTCCGCAAGCATATCCACTTGCGTCAGTTGTTATACACAATTTTTTATTGAAATCGGTATATTGTAGGATATTAGGGCTTATTAACGCAGCTTTCAAATAGTCAAAGGATTTTTTGCAATCCTCTGTCCAGTCGAAAACTACATTTTTCTTGCAAAATATTGTTATTATTCTAGAATATTCTGCAAAATTTGGGATAAATCTTCTGTAATAATTGCAAAATGCGACGAATCTCTTATCCTCAACTGCGTTTTTAGGTGTTGGGTAATTTTTAACTATTTCGAATTTACTGGGATCTGGCAAAATTCCTTTGCTTTTGCATTTATGACCCAGGTAAGTTTTTCTTGGTTGAAAAATAAACATTTATCAGGATGTAATTTTAAATTATTTTTTCTACAAGTTGCGAAAACATCTCGTAAATTTTTAATCATATGATTTTCGGAGCATCCTAATACGACCAAATCGTCCATGTATAGGAATGCTTGTGAAGGTTTTAAGCCTGCAAATGCTAATGTCATCATACTTTGGAATGAGTTCTGTGCTACTTTAAGGCCATACGGTAATCTTTTAAAACGATAAGTACCATTGTCTGCTGTAAAAGATGTGATATCTCTTGATTCTTCGCTGAGTTCAATCTGGTGAAATCCAGACATTAAATCTAAGCATGAAAAATATTTAGCTCTTCCTAGTTGATCTAGTATGTCATCAATTCTTGGTAAAGGGAATTTATCTGAGTTAATTTTTTATTTACCTGTCTGTAATCTACAACTATTCTCCATCTTTTTTCTTGGTTGTTCGGGAGTGATTTTTTCGGTACTAATAAAATTGGACTATTAAATACTGAGATTGAAGGTCCTAATAAGTCATCTTTAATTAATTTATTTACTTGTTTATTAATTTCACTTTTATGAGCTTCTGATATTCTATAATTTTTTACGTAGACTGGGTTATTGTCTTTCATATGAAGTTTTTGTTTGTAAAAATTATTAGTCGTAATTGGTTCTGTTTCCAATGAAAAAATGTCAATGAATTCTGCACATAATACATTAAGTGCTCTATTTGCAAACTTTGGAAAATTTTTATTTAATCTTTCTAATTTTTCCTTATTGTTGGCATCATTTTCGAGTTTTTATACTCAGTTGAGCAGAGCTCACAGAGTATATTAACTTTGATTGGATAACGGTTGGTTCTACAGGTATAAAGGAATCGAGATAGATATATACTTCCATATATCAAAATCATCAGTATCGAAAAACAATTTGATTGAGCCATGTCCGTCCGTCCGTCCGTTAACACGATAACTTGAGTAAATTTCGAGATATCTTGATGAAATTTGGTATGTAGATTCCTGGGCACTCATCTCAGATCGCTATTTAAAATGAACGATATCGGACTATAACCACGCCCACTTTTTCCATATCGAAAATTTCGAAAAACCGAAAAAATGCGATAATTCATTGCGAAAGGCGGTTAAAGCGATGAAACTTGGTAGATGGGTTGACGTTATGACGCAGAATAGAAAATTAGTAAGATTTTGGACAATGGGCGTGGCACCGCCCACTTTTACAAGAAGGTAATTAAAAAGTTTTGCAAGCTGTAATTTGGCAATCGTTGACGATATCATGATGAAATTTGGCAGGAACGTTACTACTATTACTATATATGTGCTAAATAAAAATTAGCAAAATTGGATGAAGAACACGCCCACTTTTTAAAAAAAAATTTTTTTAAATCCAAATTTTAACAAAAAATTTAATACCTTTACTGTATATAAGTAAATTAAGTCAAAATTCAACTCCAGTAATGATATGATGCAACAAAATACAAAAATAAAAGAAAATTTCAAAATGGGTGTGACTCCGGCCATTTTCATTTAGTTTGTCTAGAATACTTTTAATGCCATAAGTCGAACAAAAATTTACCAATCCTTCTCAAATTTGTTAGGGGCATAGATTCTTTAACGGTAACTGTTCTCTGTGAAAATGGGCGAAATCGGTGAAATCCGCGCCCAGTTTTTATTCACAGACCACCGTCTGTCCTTCCGCTCGGCCGTTAACACAATAACTTGAGCAAAAACCGATATATCTTTACTAAACTTAGCCCACGTACTTATCTGGACTCACTTTATCTTGGTATAAAAAATGGCCGAAATCCGACTATAACCACGCCCACTTTATCGATATCGAAAATTACGAAAAATGAAAAAAAATACCATAATTCTATACCAAATACGAAAAAAGGGATGAAACATGGTAACTGGATTGGTTTATTGACGCAAAATATAACTTTGGAAAAAACTTTGTAAAATGGGTGTGACACCTACCATATTAAGTAGAAGAAAATGAAAAAGTTCTACAAGGCGAAATCAACAGCCCTTGGAATCTTGGCAGGAATACTGTTAGTGGTATTGCATATATAAATAAATTAGCAGTACCCGACAGATGATTTTCTGGATCACCTCGTCCACATTTTAGTCGATATCGCGAGAACGCCTTCACATATACATCTAAGGGCCACTCTCTTTTAAAGCCCTCATTAATACCTTTAATTTGATATCCATATCGTATCATTCTAGAGTCACCCCTGGCCCACCCTAATGGCGATATCTCGAAAAGGCGTCCACCTATAGACCTAATGCCCACTCCCTCTTAAATTGCTCAGTAACACCTTTCGTTTGATACCCTTATCGTACAAACATTCTAGAGTCACCCCTGGCCCACCCTAATGGCGATATCTCGAAAAGGCGTCCACCTATAGACCTAATTTCCACTCCCTCTTAAAATGCTCAGTAACACCTTTAGTTTGATACCCATATCGTACAAACATTCTAGAGTCACCCCTGGCCCACCCTAATGGCGATATCTCGAAAAGGCGTCCACCTATAGACCTAATGCCCACTCCCTCTTAAAATGCTCAGTAACACCTTTCGTTTGATACCCATATCGTACAAACATTCTAGAGTCACCCTTGGTCCACCTTTATGGCGATATCTTGAAAAGGCGTCCACCTATAGACCCAATGCCCACTCCCTCTTAAAATGCTCAGTAACACCTTTCGTTTGATACTCATATCGTACAAACATTCTAGAGTCACCCCTGGCCCACCCTAATGACGATATCTCGAAAAGGCGTCCACCTATAGACCTAATGCCCACTCCCTCTTAAAATGCTCAGTAACACCTTTCGTTTGATACTCATATCGTACAAACATTCTAGAGTCACCCCTGGCCCACCCTAATGACGATATCTCGAAAAGGCGTCCACCTATAGACCTAATGACCACTCCCTCTTAAAATGCTCAGTAACACCTTTCGTTTGATACCCATATCGTACAAACATTCTAGAGTCACCCTTGGTCCACCTTTATGGCGATATCTCGAAAAGGCGTCCACCTATAGACCTAATGCCCACTCCCTCTTAAAATGCTCAGTAACACCTTTCGTTTGATACTCATATCGTACAAACATTCTAGAGTCACCCTTGGTCCACCTTTATGGCGATATCTCGAAAAGGCGTCCACCTATAGACCTAATGCCCACTCCCTCTTAAAATGCTCAGTAACACCTTTCGTTTGATACTCATATCGTACAAACATTCTAGAGTCACCCTTGGTCCACCTTTATGGCGATATCTCGAAAAGGCGTCCACCTATAGACCCAATGCCCACTCCCTCTTAAAATGCTCAGTAACACCTTTCGTTTGATACTCATATCGTACAAACATTCTAGAGTCACCCTTGGTCCACCTTTATGGCGATATCTCGAAAAGGCGTCCACCTATAGACCTAATGCCCACTCCCTCTTAAAATGCTCAGTAACACCTTTCGTTTGATACTCATATCGTACAAACATTCTAGAGTCACCCCTGGCCCACCCTAATGACGATATCTCGAAAAGGCGTCCACCTATAGACCTAATGACCACTCCCTCTTAAAATGCTCAGTAACACCTTTCGTTTGATACCCATATCGTACAAACATTCTAGAGTCACCCTTGGTCCACCTTTATGGCGATATCTCGAAAAGGCGTCCACCTATAGAACTAAGGATTACTCCCTTTTAAAATACTCATTACCATCTTTCATTTGATACCCATATCATACAAACACATTCTAGAGTCACCCCTGGCCCACCCTAATGGCGACATTTCGAAAAGGCGTCCACCTATAGACCTAATGCCCACTCCCTCTTAAAATGCTCAGTAACACCTTTCGTTTGATACCCATATCGTACAAACATTTTAGAGTCACCCCTGGCCCACCCTAATGGCGATATCTCGAAAAGGCGTCCACCTATAGACCTAATGCCCACTCCCTCTTAAAATGCTCAGTAACACCTTTCATTTGATTCCCATATCGTACAAACACATTCTAGAGACACCCCTGGTCCACCTTTATGGCGATATCTCGAAACGGCGTCCACCTATGGAACTAAGGATCACTCCTTTTCAAAATACTCATTAACAGCTTTCATTTGATACCCATATCGTACAAACATATTCTAGAGTCACCCCTGGTCCACCTTTATGGCGATTTCTCGAAAAGGCGTTCACCTATAGAACTAAAGCCCATTCCCTTTTAAAATACTCATTACCACCTTTCATTTGATACCCATATCGTACAAACACATTCTAGAGTCACCCCTGGTCCACCTTAATGGCGATATCTCGAAAAAGCGTCCACCGATAGACCTAAGGCCCACTCCCTCTTAAAATGCTCAGTAACACCTTTCATTTGATACCCATATCGTACAAACAAATTCTAGAGTCAGCCCTGGTCCACCTTTATGGCGATATCCCTAAATGGCGTCCATCCATAGAACTATGGCCTACTCTCTCTTAAAATACTCTTTAATACCTTCCATTTGATACACATGTCATACAACCACATTCCAGGGTTACCCTAGGTTCATTTTCCTACATGGTGATTTTCCTTATTTTGTCTCCATAGCTCTCAACTGAGTATGTAATGTTCGGTTACACCCGAACTTAGCTTTCCTTACTTGTTTATTTTTACCTATTGTATAATCATTCAAATTTTCTGTACGAATATTAAAATCTTGAAGTGTTGCATTTTTATCTGTTGTATTTATAATTCTAACAAATGTTTGTTGTGAATTTGCTAGTGTGTTTGCAATAAAAATACCTTCAGACAATTTTTGTTGTGGGATTAGTAAATCTGAATTGTTATTTTCGATGTGAATTTGTCGAACTACTTCTGATCGTGCGGGAATTGAAATACTATTAATTGTTGGTTTGTTAGTCATCTGAATTATTATGTTTTCTGGGTAGTCATATGGTCTTAGTATTAGACCTTCTGTTTGATAATTTAAAATGCTATTATATTATTTAATGAAATCTAATCCCAATATTCCAGATTCATTCAGAATTATTCTGGAACATATGTAGCTATTAAGGTGTAAATTGAAAATATAAATTTTTTTATTTATTGAGGTGGAGTTTGTTGGTTTTCCTGTTGTGTAACATTTCGGATATTTCTGGTGTTATTGCGGGTATTTCCTCGCGATCCGAAATTTCGACCAGATCTTTGGTTATTTTGTCGTTTATTATTATTATTGTTATTATTGTTATAGGTATTGGAAGAACGTCTCTATAATTATTGTTTTGGTAACTCCTGCGGAAGTTACCTCAGAACTGATTTTGTTGGCGAATATGTAATATTGAATTTGTATTTCCAGTTACTTCTGTGCAACTGTTAGTAAATTTTGATATAGCTTCGTTCATTGTTGTGAACGTTCCAGCTTGCATAATTCTTTTTACTTTATAGTTGGAGCAATTTTTACACATAACTTTCACAGCTGATTGTGTAGCATACTTGGTTGCTAACTCTGCTCCTTCCAACGATTTGGTGAGCTTTTCAATTTCAGCCGTGTATTGATTTGCAGTTCTACCGCGCTGTTGGATATTCAGGAATTTTGCTGCCAGAACTTCAACTGATTCACCCATAATTGCTGTTTTTAATTTTTGTTTTATTTCCTCAATTGAGCTTTCAGTGCTTATTAGGTTTCTGGCTGTTCCTTTCAGCTTGGTTTTTATCATCGAAACCGCTACAGCCTCACGGGTATCCTTAATTTGTTCTAAGATATCCAAAGCATCCAAAAAGCTATTCAAGTTTTCAGCTTTACCATCGAATTCTGGCAAAACTGATGAAGCAGTCTTTAAAAACTCGACTATTGTTTGTGACATTTTGTTGCTTTCAGTTTGTGAGGTTTTATTAAAAATTTCAATTTTTGGAGTTTCCCCTAGATTTGGTTGAGTTTCAGGTAATAAGCTAGCGAAATCAATTTCTATCTCTCCTTCAAATGACGTTGGGACTAATGCTTCAATGTTATATCTACCTAATGAGGATACTAATTTATCTCTAACAGCGGAAAAAATTTGTTCTGCTTCTAGTTGATGGCTGGCAGTTAATTTGCTATGTATTTCTTGCATAGATTTGCCCATATTATTCAATGACAGTAATATTGTCGTGAGGAGTTTTAAAATGGTTATTCTTTGTATGCTTATATTTTTATTAATACATTTATAAGCTTTTTCTGCTAAAATTTTTCTTCCACAAGTGTGTTGAGAATAGTTTCCCATTTGCCCATCGAGGTAAAAAATATATATATATATTTTTTTTTTGGGTTTAGACTTTGTCTGGACCATCTGCTTTGCCTCCCAATTTTGAAATAATAATTGTTAAAAAAATTTTTTTTTGTATATATATTTATTTATGTTCTGTAAGGTTATACACTATCAGCATGCGTCTGGTTTCCTCGATTCTTGTAGTAGGATTAATAACAACCTCCATATTTGGTTCCCTAGTCATACCAATATCTTTCCAAAAACCTTTTAGCCATTTTAACTCCCTTTCTAAATCTTTTTTTCTATTTTATTCTCAAGCGTAGTGATTGGGTTTTTGTTCGGCATTATAATTTAAAAAATTTTTCCTTTAAACAAAAATTCTTTTATACTTCCCTAATTTTATTTTTTAGACGTATCCTTTCCTCCGTGTTTGTTGTCAAATTAATTTCTTTATACAATATGGCTACAGCCTTTCTTATGTTAAATTTTTTCCTCCTCTTTTTCTTTTATTTTTAGTGGGTTTCGGAATCTTTGGTTCCCCAATTTTTTGTTGTTTTATTCTACGCCTATATTCTTCTATGCTAATTGCCTTAGGGCCTTGTTTAATTATTTCTGCTTCTTTTTCTAATTTATTTACTTCTTCCTCAATTGTTTTACAACAATGCGTGAATAATGTGTCAAATTCTTTTTGATTATTGATTTCGTTCATTGAAAAAGTTAGTGTGAGAAGAAAAAAAAATTCTTAATTTTATTAGCAAAAATCTAATTTTTGCCCGTAACCTGGCAGCCGTTAGGTTGCCAAATGCTTTTAAAATAAACTACCTAGATAATTACATACATAATCTGCTATCTCCGTTTGTCTTCTTGATGTGTGTCTGCATCCTAAGATCTATTCCATGCCTTCTTGATGTGTGTCTATTCCATTACTCTATGCCTTACGCTTCAATTCCATGTGTTCATAATAATCTGCTATCTTCTTGATGTGTGTCTGTTTATCGGTAATTCCTCGACATTTTTTTTTTTTTTGTATGTCGCCGTAATTTTGATATTTTGTCCTGTTTCAAATTTTGCAGGATTTTTTAGAGGAAGTCTGCCTATATTTCAAGCAGCAGACGAGGGAAGCTGCCTATTTAATTCAGCAGTTCTAAAGGATAATAAGGAAATGGCAGGATCGCCATGTAATATTTGGGAGCGTACTGCTAAAGATGTTTAGCAGACTGCATTGTAAACAGCAGTTTGCCTAAAAAGAACTGGCAGGATCGCCATGTAATATTTGCGGATAAGAGAAAATCGAAATCTAGGTTGCAGTGCCCAGTTAGCGGCACCAGATAGAATTTACTGCCAATTGAAACGGCAGCAGGTTGAATTCTGTTCTTTATTCAAAAGTTGTTTTTTTTTATTTCTATGAGCTAAAATACTTACTTACACTAATACCTACAAACTAAATATAACACATATATGCATTCAATTCAGTTCCCTGGGAACTGCATTCTAAGCATAATTAAAATTGGCTGTGGAATGTGCAACGCAAGCATAAATGAATCATGTTAATAATTTGTCTACAGGTAAAGGCTTGTCGCGGGCAAGGTCTAAACAGTGGCATACCAAGGCTCAGGTTACCGTATGATGCACGGTGTACAAAATATATGTTTGTACAAATGAATGAATGTGTCAATAGAATGTCACGCCATACCAAAGCGAGCCAAAATATACGTATGTACAATTGTATGAATATGTATGTAAGAGTCAATATATTTTAAGACATTCAGAACTGGTTGAAATATATGTTTGTACAAATGAATGAATAACTTAATGAGTGAATGCTACAACTGATACTCGGTAGTGTGATACCATCGACGTGAACGTCCAATATTTGCGACATCTGTTCCTTCCACGTCGTAAACAGAGTGGGCCGTGGATTTTATAGGTGATAACGCTAGGTGAAGAAATTAGAAATATCAGGGACATAGCTGTGTATTTTAGAAACTAAATCACCAATTGAAGGGCCAGGTCCCGTTGCCATAATCATGCAGTCATCGGCATAGGAAATGATTTTAACTCTTTCTGGGGGGGAAGGGCGGGTTGATATGTAGAAATTAAAAAGAAGCAGGGACAAGACACCACCCTGTGGTATCCCCTGTTTAATTTTCCTAGGTTTTCCGTAATTAATCTGGGTGTTTATGGCGTTTAGCGCGATGATGGTGCTGTACACTTTGCGGAAGCCATGTGGGTGCGTGGCTAGGCCATGATTTGCAGTGAGATGAGGGTACAAGAAGGTTTCCAATGTCTTCGCTTCAGGCGAAAGGAGTGATATCGGTCGATATGACGAGTGGAATTATCCTTCCCATTTTCCACTGCTCGGGTGTAATAATTGGGGTAATTATTTGAATTAATAGACTCTTGTACTTTATGTGTAATAACCATGTGTCGTTTATTTGATGCTATGATGTTGTCACGAAGATGGTTGATGCTCAACTGAGGCGCTCAATATACGATGATGAAAAACCTTGATGGGTGCGTTCTACAACTATACAAATATGTCAAAGAACTAGTGGCGACGCCCAGTGACAAAACAATCTTTTAATTAATCTAATGTTGCTTGCTCGGTATCGAACAAGCATTATTATTACGCGCTTTCTTTATTAATGGACATTAAGAACGAAATATTAAATTTCAGTTAACATTACTAAGCAATTACATGATACCTCAGAGTCTTTTATTCAAGTGAATATGAGGCCAATAATAATGCATTCTTGCACGTGCAAGGGTCTTTTCGATCCCAAGATGTGTTGCGTGTAGCCATTTGCTGAGTTTGTCTCGTAATTCTGAAGGAATTAAAAAATCTAATCTAATATATATTATAAATGGGAAAGTTTGGATGTTAAGATGTTTGGATGTTTGGATGTTTGGATGTTTGTCCAGACGTTTGTCTTTGTGACTCAATCACGCAAGAACGGCTGGACCGATTTGGATGAAATTTTGCACACATATAGCCAATAGTCTAGAAGGATCTACTAGCTATATATTTTTGAAAAGGGGCATGGTCCCCGCCCCCTAGGAACAGTTATAATTTAATTATTATATTTTTTCGTCTTTGCGACTGAATCACGCCAGAATAGCTACACGGATTTTGATGAAATTTGGAACACAGACAATAGTCTACTAGCCAAATTTTTTTTTTAACATGGAAATTGGGGTGGGGTTCCCACGACCCCTTCGAACAATTACTTTTTAATTATTTTTACACATTATAACTTTACGTATACGGGCCTTCACCAATATTACAGAGTCAATGGGTCAAATAAATCGAGGGCTTACAAAATGAGCAGTGACACCCTCCGCCCCCCCTCTCCCCCTTCTCTCCTCCTCTGGTGTAAAATCTATAAATTGTTATAACTCAATATACATTTTCTCCTAAATCAATAGTTTTTGGTATCTGGTACATACAGATCGAGATCTAAACAATTTTGGAAAAACGATCAGTGGTCCTCCCCTTCTCCTCCCGCCATCCACCCTCCATCATTTGTTTTTATTAGCACGCTTTTATTAGCTTTACCTGTATGTTTCTATGTAACTTTTCATTCGCTCCAATGCACCTGCTGCCTTATTAACATGGTTTTATAATTAGCTTAACCTTATTTGTAATCCCGTAAAGGTCATATGGAGACCCTTCCGGGATCATTTCTGTATAGTTTTCGGGATCCGTACGGGATCCCGTCGGGGTTATTTTGGGACATTTTCGGGAATATTCCGGAATCATTTCGGGATTATTTTGCGATCGTTTGGGGACCCTTCCGGCATCATTTCTGGATGAATTTCGGGATCCGTCCGGAATCCCGTCGGGGTACTTTCGGGATCATTTGCGTACCTTCGAGAGATAAATTCTTGATGGTTGCCGGGATCATTACGGGACTTTTTCGGGGTTATTTTTGGTCCCTTTAGGCATCATTTCTGGATGGTCTTCGGGATTCGTCCGGCATCCCGTCGGGGTCATTTCGGGACTTTTTCGCGACTAATACGGGATCATTTGGGGACCTTTTCGGCATCATTTCTTGATGGTTTTCGGGATCTCGTCGGGGTAATTTGGGGACTTTTTCGGGATCATTTGGGGGCTCTTCCGGCATCATTTCTGGATGGTTTTCGGGATCCATCCGGGATCTCGTCGGGGTCATTTGGGAACTTTTTCGGGATCATTTGGGGGCTCTTCCGGCATCATTTCCGGATGGTTTTGGGGATCCGTCCGGGATCCCGTCGGGGTCATTTCGGGACTTTTTCGCGACTAATACGGGATCATTTGGGAACCCCTTTCGGCATCATTTCTGGATGGTTTTCGGGATCCGTCCCGGATCTCGTCGGGGTCATTTGGGGACTTTTTCGGGATAATTTGGGGGCTCTTCCGGCATCATTTCTGGATGGTTTTCGGGATCCGTCCGGGATCCCGTCGGGGCCATTTCGGGACTTTTTCGCGGCTAATACGGGATCATTTGGGAACCCTTTCGGCATCATTTCTGGATGGTTTACGGGATCCGTCCGGGATCCCGTCGGGGTCATTTCGGGACTTTTTCGCGACTAATACGGGATCATTTGGGAACCCTTTCGGAATCATTTCTGGATTGTTTTCGGGATCCGTCCGGGATCCCATCAAGGTCATTTCGGGACCATTAGGGGATCATTTGGGGACCTTTCCGTCATCATTTCTGGATAATTTTCGGGATCCGACCGGGATGCCGACGAGGTCATTTCGGGACTATTTCGGGATCATTTGGGATACCTACCGGCATCACTTCTGGATGGTTTTTGGGATTCGTCCGGGATCGCGTCGAGGTCATTTCGGGACTTTTTCTCGACTAATACGGGATCATTTGCGAACCCTTTTGGCATCATTTCTGGATAGATTGTGGTCCCTTCCGGCATCATTTCTGTATGGTTTTTGGGATTCGTCCGGCATCCCGTGGGGGTCATTTCGGGACTTTTTCTCGAATAATACGGGATCATTTGCGGGCCCTTTCGGCATTATTTCTAGATAGTTGTCGGGATCCGTTCGGGATCCCGTCAGGGTCTTTTCGGAACTACTAGGAGATCATTTGAGGACCTTTCCGACATCATTTCTGGATAGTTTTCGGGATCCTTTCGGGGTCCCCTCAGGGTCATTTCGGGACTTTTTCAGGATCATTTAAGGATGGCTTTCAGGATTCGTCCGGGAACCCGTCAGGGTAATTTCTGGACTTTTCCGAGACTATTTCTGGATCATTTCTAAATGGTTTTCGGGATTTGTCCGGGATCCCGTCGGGGTTATTTCGGGACCTTTTCGGGGCTAATACGGGATCATTTGGGGATCCTCTAGGGGTCGTTTCGTGACTTTTTCTGTTTTATTTCGGGATCATTTGGGGACCCTTCCGGTATAATTTCTTGATGGTTTGCTGAATCGATCAGGGTAATTTCGGGATCATTTTGGGATCATTTGGGGACCCTTCCGAGATCATTTCTGGATCCGTCCGGGATGCCGTAGGAGCCATTTCGGGATTTTTTGTTACTTTTCCGGGATAGTTTTTGGACCCTTCCGGGATCATTTCTGGATCTGTGCGGGATCCCATCTGGGTCATTTCCGGACTATTTCGGGATCAGGGATCATTTCTGTGTGGTTCTCTGGATACGTCTAGAATCGTGTCGTTGTCATTTCGGGTTTTTTTTGGGACTTTTCCGGGAACTTTTGGAGACCCTTTCGGGGCATTTCTGGATGGTTTTCGGGATCCGTCCGCGATAGCGTGGGGGTCATTTCGCAGCTTTTTCTGGATAATTTCGGGATCATTTGGGATCCTATCAGGTTATCAGCTCATTTAGTTCTTTTTTTTACTCAATTACAAAAATAAAATGCATTAGACAGAAAGCAAAATTTTAAACAGATAACTTGATAAGCAGACTAACGCGAATAGCCCATATATATAAATTTCTCCTTGCGGACGGGGCCGCGGGTAAAGGCTAGTAAATTAATAAATGTAAGGCGTGATAACCTCCGAAGAGATTTTAGGCCGATCTTCTCTTCCAATTTGCGTAGTGCTCCTCTTGATCTTCCCTACAAATTGGCCGGACGGGACCTACATGTTTTATGCCGACTCCGAACGGCATCTGCAAGGCAGATGAGTTTTCACTGAGAGCTTTTCATGGCAGAAATACACTCGGAGCACTTGCCAAACACTGCCGAGGGGCGACCCCGCTTAGAAAAATTTTCTTCTAATTGAGAAAACTTATTCCTAAAATTTTATTGTTGCTTTGCCCGGGGTGTGAACCCAGGGCATGCGGTGTGGTAGGCGGAACACGCTACCATCGCACCACGGTGGCCTTCTGATGGAATTACTAGTCGATGATCGCGAAAAAGTAAGCCGCTTTCAAAATGTAGTTCTTTTTTGAATCGATAAAAATCGTGGCTCATTTCGTCCAGTAGACGATAACTTGGCCAACCGTTCTCAACACATCGACAAATCCGTACAAATTTCTCATCACGCTCAATGATTGAACGATACAAATCATATTTTAGTTTCGATAAACACACCGATTTCGTTACTGAATGAATAAATCCTTTTAAATCTGTCTCTCCTGACACTCTGGTAGTTGGGCTCGTGAAAAGCAGTCGGCCACAAGCATTTCTTTGCCGGGCTTGTAAACAAAAGCCATGCTGGGATATTTCAAAAGTGCCATGAATATTCGCTGAAGTCGCATTGTCACATCATCAATATCACGCTTGACAAATGTATCTAATGGCTTGTGATCACTTTCTACTGTAAATTCACGTCCATAAAAAAATAATGAAATCGGTGGCATGCGAAGATAATTGCCAACAGCTCCTTGGCGCCCTCCACGAGGACGGAATCCAGTAGGAGCCGAATTGATGCCGGTAAGCGAGGGCCTCGTTGGAGGCAATACCCCGTGGAGGCGGGGCCAGAACAAGGAGCTGTTTGCTAGGATTTCCCAGTTTGTGACAATTTAGCGAAAACTGCCTATTCAACATTTCGTTGTGCTCGTTAATATTGAGCTCTTTGGCTTCAATATGTAGGTGGTATTCGGGGGTTATAAGGAGATATCCGGTGGCAGTTCTGATTGCAGCATTTTGACAGGCCTACTGCCTTTTCCAGTAAGTACTTTTTTTAAGAACAGGCGACCAAATTGGTGACGCGTAGCTCATGAGCAACCGGCCAACTTCTTTGTACGTAGTTAGCAACGTTTCTTTATCTTTTCTCCAGGTGCTGCTGGCAAGCGTGTTGAGGATTTTGTTGCCGCTTTGTACTTTAGATACAATTTTGGTGGCATGCGCCTTGAAGGTCAGAGTATTATCGAACGTTACCCCTAAGATCTTTGGGTCACTGTGTAATGTTTGCGGATAAGAGAAATCGAAATCTTGGTTGCAGTGCCCAGTTAGCGGCACCAAATATAATTTACTACCAATTGAAACGGCAGCAGGTTGAATTCTGTTCTTTATTCAAAAGTTGTTTTCTTTTATACAAAATTTCTATGAGCTAAAAGACTTACTTACACTAATACTTACAAACTAAGTATAACACACATATGCATTCAATTCAGTTCCCTGGGAACTGCATTCTAAGCATAATTAAAATTGGCTGTGGAATGTGCAACGCAAGCATAAATGAATCGTGCTAATAATTTGTCTACAGGTAAAGGCTTGTCGCAGGCAAACTCTAAACAGTGGAATACCAAGGCTCAAGTTACCGTATGATGCACGGTGTACAAAATATATGTTTGTACAAATGAATGAATGTGTCAATAGAATCTCATGCCGTACCAAAGTGAGCCAAAATATACGTATGTACAATTGTATGAATATGTATGTAAGAGTCAATATATTTTAAACATTCCAAAACGGGTTGAAATATATGTTTGTACAAATGAATGAATAACTTAATGAGTGAAAGAGTAGACATATATTTTATATTTTATTTAGTCGTCGACAATCAGATTGAAGGCAACCTACTAAGGCACAGTTGCTCCACAACACTCTGGACATATTGCAAATCTTTAGCGTGTTCTTATATATTCAACCTTCGCGCTGTTCGGACGTGTTTCTAAGCGCTCGCTTGTATTTTTGTAAATATTAAATCATTTTTGATTGTTTTTGTTTTAGTTGAATACCTAATACAAAATGCCGTGTACTTGTGGAAATAGGGTCGATCGCGGTCAACCTAAAATTCAATGCGTTAAGTGCAGTGAATTTTTTCATTTGCAATGTACCGGTGCTTTGCCTACTGATCTCGAATATTTGAGAGAAGCCAATAATGCTTTCTATTGCAAGGTTTGTGCATGTGAACGACGTCGCTCTATTCGCCCGCCACCCCCCACTGTCAGTGCTACATCAACAATAAATACAACTCAAAATACAGTGATTGAATTTGTCTGCGCTGTGCAATGACTCAATTGTCGATACTGTAAACAATGATAATGAGCGAAGTGTTGTTAATAATGTTAATATGGAACAAACACTAGTATCTTTAGTGAGTGAAATTAACCTGCTTAAAGCTGAGAATGCAGAGCTCATAACCGCACTGTTTAGGCCACAGGCCTAAATATATCTCCCCCCCCCCCCCCCCCCCCTCGTAACATAACTTTCTTTGTTTATTTTCCTTCGTTACTACTACCCACATATTCTTGTGATCACTATACACACAGGCATGTGTGAGTGGTGGTACGTAGGTATCTTAAGATTTTACCTCTGTGAGCCCGCGGTACGGCAACTTTGTTGCCGGGAAACCCAACGAAGGAGCTGTATCGTAGGTTCATCGGCTCATGTAGCAAAGAGTCTCGTCCTCTTTGAATTCAGCAGCCAGCAAAGGTACACGTAATAGCCCGTTCACTTAAGTTGTCAATTTCATAAAATATATTTAATAATTTCCGAAAATATATTTAATATTTTCATTTTCACAACATCTGTTAAAATCTTCCTTAACACTTGTTGTATTTATATACATTGAATAAAAAAACACTGTGAATTCTTTTTTTATTAATACGAAACCTTTTTGGTGTTTTTATTTTCTTCCCCTTTTTTCGCCTTAACTAATCTTTAACAAATACGTGGGTGCGCGCCGTTGCCACCACGCATTTGTTCATGGTCCTTACCGCGCCGGTAAAGAGAACCAGTCACACAATTACAGTCCACTCAACTCTCTAGGCATTAAAGCAAGGAAGTGATAATACACATGAAAAACCATTAATCTCAACGTCAAATATCAGCAATTATTCATGGTGATACAACCTTCGTGGTGATACCAGTGAATTTATATTGAAGATAACAACAGCCAATATACAACTGATACACTTTTGGTGGTACCTTGGAAACATCCAACAACAATATTTTAATCACATTCGATTACTCCGGATCAACACTTTGATAAAAGGTACGTGGTTTAAAAATATTCCGTGCTAGGTAGGGTTTTCTTTTAATTTCACTTTTAATAAAATTTCAAAATAAAATTACAAATTACAAAGTGACTCTTTATATTAAACAGTGCAAGTGATTTTTGTTCGTGAAGTAAGAAGTCTTATTTTGTGCAAAAATAGGACAAAAGGCGCTTAACGCAGTTATGTAAAGTTTGTGCAACACGCCATGTGACTATCCGGAACAATCCCCCACCAGCGGTAAGATTTTCCGGACACAGCTCAAAGTAGCACAACACTGCTCTAAAAGGTTAACATATCCTCAAACACCGCTTTGCGCCACTTTTCTATTTTCACATTTGCAGGATTTATCTGAAAAAATTCATTTAATCCACAGCACAAAAATTCCATTTGTTAAGGTTACTTATTCAGAAACCTGTAAATTTAATTTAGGCGCACATTTAATTAAATCAAATTTTTTCTCACATACAAATCACTTGCACTTATTTACACGGGCAATACGTTTGCAATTTAGTTTGGTGCTATAGTACAAAATGCACTTAGTTACATACACCTATATTGTTGTTGTTGTTTGGGTGGCCAATAAGCTTAGTTCTCATACAATTTTTTAAAACAAAAAAATTGAAAAATTTATTATTCTCACTTGCGGCAATATACAAATCAGTTTGACTGATCTAATTTTTTGTGATACAAAAGATCACAGTCCTTGGTTAAATTACCAAAAAGTCCATAACGAGCGTTCATACATTTTTTTATTTTTTCACTAACACCACTTTTTCACTAGCCATTACTTATTGGCTTACACAATTCGTTAACACAGCTGCATTAGCACTTTCTTTTAACAATTACGTGGGTGCGCGCCGTTGCCACCACGCAATTGGACATTCCCTCAAACTACTAACTTTCTTGCAAGCTTCGAGGCCACTTCACCGAGAAATCTCTCGAACACATTCCTTCATTCCAGTTCATTTTCAATCAGAACTCTCTGCAAAGGCAATTAATTAATTAATATTTCGACAAATTTTCATTTAATAATGGATACCTATATACGCCAAGCAGAGGCAGTGACTGAGTTTGAAAATGACTATCATGATATGTCCCCTTCAGACCATACAAAACACACCCTCTTAGTCCAAAAGAAGGAGTTGAAATCGCTATGGGAGAAGGCGAAGCAGACATATGAAGAACTCTTGAGCTCCTCAGAACTGGAGGCAAAAGAGCTGTCGGCTATCAAAAAGAAGCACAAAATTGCATACTTCAGCTTTCTCAAGTGCCAGGCAGCGATGGCTGAACTCTCGGAAAAACTTGAGAAAGCTGAAAAGAAAGAAGAAAGCTCAGGAGACAGGGAATATCGCGTGCGCCTGCCACCGTGTGATACGGACGTTTTCAAGGGAGATTACCTTTCTTGGCCTTCATTTAGAGACATGTTCACTGCTATATATATACGTAACAAAAACCTAGAAGCAGTAGAAAAATTATATTATTTAAACCAAAAGACTCAAGGTGAGGCCAAAGAGATAGTTGGGCGATGTCCTTTAACGAAAGACGGTTTCGAAACAGCGTGGAAAAATCTTTGTGACAGATACGAAAATAAACGTATCTTAGTAAACGCCCAATTAAAAATTCTTTTTAGTTTGAAAGCAGTTGAGAGTGAATGCGGTAGCTCTATAAAGAAACTGCAACGTGAAATAAATAATTGCATCTCGGCGCTCCAGTGTCATCACATAGACATATCAAACTGGGATGCAATTATAACATATCTATGTTCCACAAAACTGCCAGAAACCACACTGGCACTCTGGGAACAAACAATTGAAGACAAAACGGAAATTTCAAAATGGGCAGATATGGATAGATTCTTATCCAATCGTTTCCAAACCTTAGAAACCGTGACTGATCTGAGAGGGGATACCGTTTCCAAAACCTAAAGCGACAAGTATCTCGTTCGACAACAGATACATCTGCTAAAAAATTAGGGTCCTATCAGGAAAGTGCAAGTGTAGCCAAACCTACGTGTAAGATGTGCAAAAGTCCTGCACATCGAATTTCAAAGTGTGAAAAGTTCTTACGTTTAACACCCAATAAACGGTTTGAACAAATTAAGAGCAGCCGTGGGTGTATAAACTGCCTTTCTGCTGGCCATTCGGTGACAAAGTGCACCAGTCAAATGAACTGTGCCGCATGTCATTTGAGACATCATACGCTGCTCCATATTTCGAATCAGCCAAAACCAACAAATACTTCTGACACTATCGGAGCATCCACCTCACGGGAAGCTCAAATACGACGCAATGCTGAAAGAGAAAACGCTCCGATTAATAATGTGAACTCATGTTTCGCAAACACAAATAAAGGGGTATTACTAGGGACAGCTCAGGTCAATATTCGTTTTAATGGTGTTGACTGTTCGGCAAGAGCCCTAATAGACTCGGATCTGAATGCTCATTTATTACCGAGAAACTAAAGCGCAGAATTAATCTGCCATCCAAACACCTGCATGCCCAAATTTCGGGCATAAATAATACAATGTCTGCACAAGTAAAAGAAGCGTGCAACATACAATTGCGGTCACCAACAAACCCATTAATCGAGATCAATACGATCAAGCCACAATTAACAGGGAATCTTCCAACTTGCCAAATAAACGCAATGACTAGGCAAGCATTCCCTGACTTAGTACTGGCTGACAAAAGATTCTTTGTCAATGAGCCAGTCGACTTAATTCTGGGCGGAGACATATACCCCCAAATTATGCTAGGCGGTATTAGGAAGGACGTGCTAAACACATTAATAGCACAGGAAACGGTGTTCGGCTGGATTTTGACAGGCCGGACAGATGCGGTTGATACAAATAAGACCCTAGTTTCATATTTCAATGAGGTCACTTTAGATAAACAATTGGCGGATTTTTGGGAGATAGAGGAAATTCCAAAGAAAAGGAGCATCAATAACGATGACACTTACTGCGAGGAGCTATACGAATCCACAACAGTTCGGAACAACGATGGCAAATACGTAGTCTCCTTACCCTTTAGGAAAGAGTTTAACTTAGGCCCCTCATTAAGAAGTGCGTGTTCTCAATTTTATCGCAACGAGACACGACTTGCGAAAAACCCAGTCCTTCAAACGGAATACAATAGAGTTGTATCCGAATATGAAACTTTAGGGCACATGAAACAAATAGGCAATATTTCGCCAGATTCAAATGACTGTTACTTCCTACCTCACCATGCTGTTGTAAAGGAGGAAAGTACAACGACAAAAGTCAGAGTCGTATTTAATGCATCTTGTCCTACCACTAATGGCAAAAGTCTAAATGATGCCTTATATCCAGGTCCGATTCTTCAATCCGACCTGACAATTCTTATACTACGTTGGCGGCTGCTCAAATACGTATTTAACAGCGACATAGAGAAAATGTATCGCCAAATATGGGTCAAAGAAGACCAAACAAAATATCAGCGAATCATATTTCGCAAATGCCCCGAAAACCCAATTAACATTTACGAATTGAAAACAGTAACCTTTGGTGTTAATTGTGCTCCGTATCTTGCGATTCGGACGCTGCACCAACTGGCTGATGACGTGGAGACATCGCATCCAATGGCAGCAGATATCCTGCGAAATTGCATGTACGTTGATGACGTACTCGCCGGTGGACACAGCATCGAAATTGCAATCAAGACAAGGGACGAGATATCATCGAGATATCGGCAGGTTTCCCATTGCGAAAATGGACGAACTGCAAGAAAATTCTACAGGGTATACCGAAGCAACACTTATTAAGCGAGGATTTTCTTGAGTTTGAAGATACCAGCATGGTGAAAGCACTCGGTATCAGATGGAACGCTCATTTCGACTACTTCTACTTTGCAGCGAAACCATTTGATAATAACCCTACTGTAACAAAAAAGTCAATACTGTCTGCGATAGCAAAACTTTTCGACCCTCTTGGCTGGTGGCACCAGTCGTAATTGTAGCCAAAATTATAATGCAAAATATTTGGTTGGAAGGCACGGGTTGGGACGAAGAAGTATCACCAACTACTTTAGATCGTTGGACCGCATTTATGCAAAATTACGGAAAAATCAACGATATCCGCATACCGCGATGGGTTCATTTTACCCCAAAGGACAGCGTCGAAATACACGGATTCAGCGATGCTTCGGAAAAAGCATATGCCGCCACTGTTTTCCTGAGGGTACAAACGAAGGATCAAGTCTTCACCAACTTGCTGATGGCCAAGACGAGAGTAGCCCCGGTCAAAACTATATCATTGCCACGATTGGAACTCTGCGGCGCAGTCCTACTTGCGGAAATGATAGAGTCGGCCATAGAAAATATGCAACTTTCCAATATTAAAGTAACCCTTTGGACAGATTCGACTATAGTACTGGCATGGATCCGAAAACCACCATGTTCGTGGTCAACGTTTGTGGCACATCGAATAACGAAAATCATCGACAAAGTTGGAGACAAAGTATGGCGGCATTGTGGACTCTGCGTCAAACCCTGCAGATTTGGCGAGCAGAGGCCTCCTCGCTTCGGATCTAATCGACAATTCTTTGTGGTGGCAGGGACCTTCTTGGTTACAAGAAGACAACGAAAATTGGCCAACACAAGAAGAAGATTACAACACGAATATCGAAGAAAAGAGGGTCAAAGTTCATGCAACATCGGTCAAAAACAACTTTGATCTTCTGGATAGGTTTTCCGATTTACCAAGGGCTTTGCGGGTTATATCCTATATTCTTCGGTTTTTCCAGAATACGCACCCAACAACTAAATCCTCCTTTAAAAGGGATTCTCATTCGATAGCCTCTGACGAAATAGAAAAAACAACACGAAGATTGATAACAGTATGCCAAAGGCAACATTATCAAGAAGAGTACGCAAATTTGAAGTCAGGAAAACTAATAAATGGCAAGAGTGAGATTTTACCCCTGAACCCATATATAGATAAAGAAGGCATCATTCGAACTGGGGGGCGGACTGGGGCATCCAAAGACATGTCCCATAACGAAAGTCATCCTATTATTCTTCCTTATACTTGCAGGCTATCCAGACTTATAATTCAATCCTCTCATGAGGCCGCCCTGCATGGAGGGAACCAGCTGATGCTACGTTATATCCGCACTCAGTACTGGATCCCACGCGTTAAAGTCATGATAAGGTCGGTTATCCACAACTGTAAGGTCTGTACTATTTACAGGAAGCGGACACAAACGCAACTTATGGGGATCCTTCCGAAAGATCGCACCACCTTTACTAGGGCCTTCACTAACACTGGGGTAGATTTCGCGGGACCATTCGATACAAAATCCTACCGAGGGAGGGGATGTCGAATTTCAAAAGGATACGTTTGCCTGTTTGTCTGCTTTTCGACGAAAGCCATCCTTCTCGAAGCGACAAACGACCTTAGTACCGGGTCCTTCCTAGCTGCCTTCGCCAGATTTGTATCCAGGCGAGGCTGTCCGAAAAGCGTTTACTCCGACAATGGTACTAACTTTGTCGGAGCTTCGCGATCGTTACGATCCGAGTTTAAGGCATTTCTGCGTGAAGCAAGGGACGGAACATTGAATAAATACAGCCATCACACTTTAGAATGGCATTTTATACCGCCAAGCGCTCCTCACATGGGAGGTTTGTGGGAAGCGGGGGTAAAAAGTTTTAAGACCCACTTTAAAAAGATCGCGTCCGATCATAAATATACTCTCGAAGTGTTTACAACCCTCTTATGTCGAATTGAGGCCTGCCTCAACTCGAGACCTCTAAGTCCCTCATCCAACGACCCTTACGACCTGGAGCCGCTTACTACAGGCCATTTTCTCGTAGGTGGGCATCTTTTAGCTCCACCTGAACTCGACTGTAGTGAAAACCCTGCCTCCATTGTAAACCGATGGCAAAAGATGAAAGCCCTTCATCAGACCTTTTGCAAAAGATGGAAATCGGAATATCTCACCGAGATCCAGAAACGGTATAAATGGAAACATCCACAATCCAACCTAAAACCAGGGGACCTTGTCGTCATAAAAGAGGATAACCTACAACCAAACGAGTGGAGAATGGGGAGAATCGTCAACACACATCCAGGTTCCGATAACCGTGTACGTGTTGTTGACGTCAATACAATCAAAGGACAAATTACGAGACCAATAGCGAAATTGGTACTACTTCCGCCCAAAGACAACGAAAATGAACTTTAATAGTCCATATTCCTTTATCCCAAAAAACCCAGCTCTCGTTCACCCCGAACGAGGCCAACACAAATAACCCAGCTCTCGTTCCCCCGAACGAGGCCAACACACCCTAACGCAGATTCACTATCTGCCGCAGAATACAATTGAATCATTTTTTTTTCTCATCAGCATAAAAATTCAACTGCCTATTGCCAAATTCCTCAAACGGGTTTTTGGGTTTGCGATATCTGACACATTACACCCGCAACCGCTTGGGCTTAAATGTATAATATTTTTTTTTTCAACTTTGATCACTTAAATGAGTATCCAGATGTGTTATTTACATTTCTTTACAACAGTTAAAATGAACTACCTATGTATACTGAGCCTCGTCCGTCCGGATGTCACGTTGTTTAAAAGTTTTCCCAGATTATTTAACGAATTATTGAATTGCTTCAAATGAATGTTTTCATACATTTAAAGCGATACGGGCAATCCCCGCCTAACTCATACAAATAGAAAACATTGGGTAATTCGTTGTAGTTCCATAAATGGAACACAAACAGCAACATTACCAAGTTTCTTTGAAAACCGCCTTACCTACAAGCATAACTTTAACACATAATTACATACGATGTATGTAGCGTGTAAAAGAACAAAATATGCAAAGAAGGCAATTGGGAGAACTTTTTAACAGCTACGGCAAGACGCGGCTGAATACGCTGGTAACACTTCAACCATCGTAGGACTGCGGGTCCAAATCTCACTCCCGGGATCAAAGGCTTCGAAGAGTCCTGACCAAAGCTCTCAGCTGAGTATGTAATGTTCGGTTACACCCGAACTTAGCCTTCCTTACTTGTTAACATTAAAACCCCACACCCAAATTATCAAATCTTACAGTTCATATCCAGCCCTGCTGTAGCACGGCAATCAATTTCATCATCACGTGCAGCTGATAAGCCTTAAAATTAACAATAACCCTTCTTTTCGCTCTCTGAATTTTTCACAAATTTTGAGAAACGCCATTTCTGCGATCAATAATCATATTTACCCCTGTAATGTCGACAGACCTGCAACCAGCGCCTACTATTTAGCGCAGGTTCTTTCTTGAAAGTATCGTCCGATGAACCGCGGCGCACCCAATGGATACTAAATCTCGGAAAGTTGTGCAAAATTTATTTCCAATATTTCATTATAAGGAGTCATTTACTATGGTCATTTAGTTAATACTTTGATCAGATTACCAATTAAAATGTCGGAGATACAATTTTTCTTTTACGCCTTCGGATTATTGTTCTCGAGATTAATACGCGTCTTTTGATACCTCACTCGAAAATCTTGGCCCAACTTTAGTGTTTTGCGCGGATATAGCTTTGGTCTCCAAACCGGTGTTGGACCCACCCAAGGTTGTTGCGGATGTTGTTCAGCGCTGCGTCCCCGCTACAAACGGCTTGTAGATAATATATTTCCAGTTAATCCGGAGGATGGCCTTGTTACGTTACGAAAACGTTACAAATTCGTAGAAATCGCCATGGAGGCTATGGATCTACTACTGCAAGCATGTCATGCACAAACCACGTTAAATTTGTTTGTTAAATCTTTTTTGCGGATGGTGCAAAAGTTACTGGAGGACACTAATCCCAACCTGCAAATCATGGCAACAAACTCGTTTGTAAAATTTGCAAATATAAACGAAGACACACCATCGTACCACCGCCGTTATGAGTTCTTTATTTCAAAATTTTCCGCTATGTGCCATGGAAACTATGACAACATTGAACTACGTGATAGTATTCGCTTGGCTGGTATTAAAGGTTTACAAGGTGTAATACGCAAGACCGTTACGGATGATTTAGTGGAGAATATTTGGGACAAGGTGCATATGGAGAAAATTGTGCCGTCGCTTCTGTTCAATATGCATTCTGGCGACTTGACACCCGTTGAAGATGCCACTCATATTACTCCACCAGTTTTAGCAGAAGAAGTATTACGCGAATTAATCGGGCGTGCATCTTTTGGTCATATTCGCAGTGTACTAAAACCATTATTAACCCATTTAGATAGACACGAGTTATGGGACCGAACACATTTGCTATACACACTTTTCGAATTGTAATGATTTCGATTCAACCGCAATATTCATATACAGTTGTGGAGACTTTGAAGCAACATTTAGATAACAACTTCAAATTATCACCAAAGACACGAACATCATTGGCCGTTGTTCTATCAAAAATAATAGCTATAGCTGCTGGTGAAAGTGTTGGCCCCTCTGCATTGGATATCATAAATAATTTACTAACACATTTAGGAACAAGCGTTAGTACAACAACTGAAATTACTAACGAAGAATCCCAGTATCAAGAAGCTCTTATTAATGCACTTGGTGAATTTGCCAATCATCATCCTGATTATCAGAAAATTGAAATAATGCTATTTATAATGAATACGGTGCCTGAACTTTCAAAGAAAAGCAAAGGTGATCAGATGTTACAGAACATACTTCTAAAATCTCTACTGAAAGTTGGCACACAATATAGTACAGTTTCATTTGAGAAAGCATTTCCTGCATCACTTCTTCAACCTTTATTAAAGATGGCACGTGCTCCACATGATCCTAAACGTGTTATTGTTATGCAAATATTTCAAGCTTTGCTTGATCGTCATCAAAATGAAAAAGTATTGAGTCATGTGACTGTGAAGCCTTATGCAGCATTGTCGCAGGAGCCGCCATCACGTTCGGACAAAATATTCACACATAAATATGGTGCTAATATAATGCAAGCTTTGATTGGTAGTATGGCTTTATCTGATCGTATAGAATCGCTTGTTTCTAGCTTTAATACAGCTGCATTACTAATAGTAGAAATGGCGTGTGGAGAAACTGTACAAGAATTCCTATTGTTCATTCTTAGCATTCAACAAGTCGCTCTTGCATCGGATTTGGAATTGGAACCGCTGCATAAGTGTAATTTACATTGTATTGCAATTACTTTACTGTCGCTTATATCTCGTGTTACGGGCGTTAATAATTTACTTGAATACACACAAAAGATAATTGATGCTCGCAAAAGGAAGCACCATATTTCTTACCGCCTTTGCTCGATCCTAAAAAGACAACATCTACAAAAATGAATATATGCTTACCACATTTAACAATCGACAAAATTGATTTAGCTGAAAGTCTGCAAAACGCTGGCATGGATTCAAATCGTTTACAAACTGGTACGCCATATGCTTTGAATCAAATCGATAATCCAGCCCATCGCCATTCTTGGGTAGACACAGTGAGTAATCCACAATTACCACAACGTAACAGTTCCGCTGAATGACGGCATACAATGCAGATGGTGAGAGTATTACCAGCTCACCAGGGGTTTCGAAGAAAACACTTGTTCCGGAATATAATTTTGAATCTATGAAACGTGCACTGGCCGAACCATCGGAAGCAATGAAACGTGAGCAACATGAAAAGCAATTGCAAATAGTACGTACATTCCGCGAGAGTAACTTTGACGAATTGGTACGACGCACCGAACCAAAGCATGATCTGATACAAAATCGTCTCAATGATCTCTTCAACTCATTAGCAGTGGAAAGGCAAATAACGCAAAGTGATACGAAAACACAGCAGCTGCAAGCAGAGAAGCCAATTTATGAGACAAATTTTCCAGAGCTATTCTATTATTAATTAAAAATACCTACATATAACAAAGTATAAAATTAAACAGTAGCTCGTTCGAAGTACAATAACTTTTCTTTGGTAATTTTTTAACAGTCGCCTTTTTTTGCTAGTTAATAAAGTTACGAAAAAATTTTATTACACATAGCAAACTCTTTGCAAGACGAATCTATTCAATGTGATAGCAAATCGAATTCAACCAAATTTTCCATATGAAATAATGTCTAACATATTTCTCATATAGAAATTTACGCACTATAGAAATTTTCTCACCACCGCCTGTTTTACCTCAATGATTTTTTTTCCCATTCAGGAAATGGAAAAGCGTAGCAGACGTCAAAATCTCTACATTTAATGTCTGACTGTCAATGATTATTGCAATACAAACGTTAGGCCTCATGCGCAAGAATCTCCCGCACTACACGTCATGCACCACACGCCGCATTACACGTCACGCACTACACGTCACGAATTACATGCCGCACGACATATCGAGCACAACACGCCACACATGTTGCGTATTACATATCTCGACCAATCATTCATTTGGTCGAGATTTAAAATACTTAATTCCACGAATCTCAACATTATCGACAATACACGTCAAAATAATGTTGAATGGTGGAAGTGCAACTCTGTAATACCTTTTCAGCCAGGTTTGGAACCGTTCCGTGTGGTGGCAGGCCACTTGTTGTGAAAACAAAGTTCACCACAAATCAAAAATTAATTTTAGGACTACTTCGGTGACATCTACCGACATAAATCAAATTATAAAATGTACTAAAGGCGCTAAAGCACCAGCCACATCGCATGGCTGCGTGCTAAATCCGTTTTTCTTCGTTTCTTTGCGCGCATAAGTATTCACTTATGGCCTTTAATTTTTTATTTCAATTAAATTTTATTTCAATAAAATGTTTTTTTTTTCCTCTTGCGAAAATATATTAGAGATACCTTTTTGTTTACGCCACCCAAACAACATTCCTTCCTCAATTTGGGCATGATCAATGATACCAATATTCTTTCAGATCATGACCCGCTACCAAACGTTATTGGCCAAGTCAGAGGGAGGCGCAAGGCGTTTCGACGTTGCTTGCCAGCTCTGCGGCAGGGCTCATAGCCTTAGGATCTGTGCCGAATACCGTAAAAAATCCCCAGAAGAGAGGTTGCGGGCAGTACTTCTGCATAAGTACTGTCCAAACTGTCTGCCGCCCTTTCACCGCGTGGACAAATGTAACAGCAAGTATCGCTGCAAGAGGTGCCAAGAGAAGCACCACACCACGCTTCATTTAGATGAGCGTCGACCGGTAAGCGACGAGACGACCACAAAAGGCGAAGACAACACGTCCGACGATGCGTTGTCGATCAACTTCTCGGGGCCGGCTAAATCCTGGGCTCAGTAGGTGGAGGAAGAGGAAATGGAGGAAGAGAGAGCGAAAATGGAGGAAGAGCGAGCAAAAACGGAGACAAGACCGTCAACGGTAAATCATGGGATGTGCAGTTTCCGGCCGCCGTTACAGCATGAAGAAAGCGCGGCGAAAGCAAACAAACGTCGAAACGAACGAGACAACTGGCGGCACCGCGACAGGGGACTCCAAGGAGGCCCGACCAAGTCATCCAAACGCGGAAGACAGCAGCGGCGAGGTAAATCGACGCCATACCATTCTGACGCCCAAAATATGCAAGCACTATCGCGTGGTACACCGGAAGGCTTCCGAACCGGCCGGCTGCTCCCAGCCACGCCAGCGCCCATCATGCGGTCTTTCGTGCCCATTGCGCCGACGGCCATCGTACGCGTCGAATCGCGTGGGCACCTACACTTGGTTCGTGCGATCATTGATCCCTGCGCCGCCAGCACCATCGTTGATGCAGAGCTGGTACGCGATTTGCAGTTAGAGCGCCAAGGGCCAGGGCAATGCACACTTATTCTGCGCGGCAAGTTCGGGTCAACGACTCATGTCACTACCCAAGCCGCCGTGGTCAACGGCCACTATCGGTTGAGTCCGCCATCCAATGTGGATCCAAAGGTTGCCGTTCCATTTGAATTTATGCGGCTTGCAGATCCGCAGTTCTACCGCTCATCGCCAGTTCGTCTTACACTCGGCGCTGATCTATACGCCGAACTGATGGTGAGCGGAACGCCAGCAACAACAGTTGGCGGTCTCCTGACCCAACCGACCGTATTCGGGCTGGTAGTCTCAGGGGCCTGCCAAAAATAGAAGCGTTTCATAAAAACTAAGTAATTACTGCACGGAATTTAAAACCACGTACGTATTTTTAATAACTTCTTTTCTTTTTCTTCACAGGACAACGATACACGAAGTCCATCGTGCGACGTGCAGTGCTTGCAGTCCGCATCTGCACATCGACATAACGTCTTACTGGACGCGCGATCACGTGTCATTCCCTTTTTTTCTTTTCAGTTGTTTTTTTCTTTCTTGCTTACGGCAAGGGGCCGGTATGTTTAGGCCACAGGCCTAAATATATCTCCCCCCCTCGTAACATAACTTTCTTTGTTTATTTTCCTTCGTTACTACCACCCACATATTCTTGTGATCACTATACGCACAGGCATGTGTGAGTGGTGGTACGTATGTATCTTAAGATTTTACCGCTGTGAGCCCGCTGTACGGTAACTTTGTTGCCGGGAAACCCAACGAAGAGCTGTATCGTGGGTTCATCGGCTCATGTAGCAAAGAGTCTCGTCCTCTTTGAATCCAGCAGCCAGCAAAGGTACACGTAATCGCCCGTTCAGGTAAGTTGTCAATTTCATAAAATATATTTAATAATTTCCGAAAATATATTTAATATTTTCATTTTCACAACATCTGTTAAAATCTTCCTTAACACTTGTTGTATTTATATACATTGAATAAAAAAACACTGTGAATTCTTTTTTTATTAATACGAAACCTTTTTGGTGTTTTTATTTTCTTCCCCTTTTTTCGCCTTAACTAATCTTTAACAAATACGTGGGTGCGCGCCGTTGCCACCACGCATTTGTTCACGCACTGAAGTTATCACTCGACGATGGCCATCATTTGCGTGCTCAAATTAGCGATTGGCAAGCAGAGCTTCGCTCTGATTTTAAATACCTTTGTGACAACAACACTGCTGTAACGAATGATGTGAAAGTCTTGAGAGAAGATTTTGCGAAGTTTCATGTTAAACAGCCATTGCCTTTGAACAGCTTTCGTTTTCGCTCTTTGTCTGACACTCATCTTCATGGCGCTTCATCAACACCTTCTAACATACATAGAACATCACTAAATATTAATGAGATAAATTCTGCTTCTGTGTCTAAAGCGGTGGTTAACAGCATTGGTCGCGCTAAAGCTAGTACCTACGCTTCTTCTTTAGTTAAAATAATAATAACAATGACACGTACAGCATAACCACAAACAATACTACATTAAAAACCAATAACACAAAGCATGCTGTTGAGTCACAGTATGTTGATGAGGGTAATAAAGGCAAACAGATGTTAGGAAACGTCGTAAGAAGTCGACCACAGTGGGTTCGTCAGCTGCATCTACATCAACTCCTGCATCTACATCAACTTCAACATCAATTTCTGCTTCGACAGGGGGCTCACCACCTGCATCTACGTCAACTTCTGCATCTACATCAACATCTATTTCTGCTTCGACAGTTTCCGTGGTGCAACCTGTTGGTCCTAGGGAGGTGACTGCCGTTCCGCCTCGCAGAGTAATTTTTGTTTCTCGGTTGCATGCCTCATTGACTGTCGACGATATCTCAAATTATATATGCTCTAAACTTAATATTAATAATTCTAGTGTAGAAGTTTTCAAATTTAACTTTAAATATGAAAGGGAATTTTCATCTTTTAAAATAACTGTGCCTTTATGTTGATAGTGTTCTTGACAGTTCTTCTTGGCCGGAGCATTCTGTGGTGCATTTGTACAAGAAAAATACCAATATAGCGCCAAAAAAACTCTATGACCTTCACCGCGGGTACAGCAAAAAAGTAGTCACCGACTCACCCTCTATAGCCGTTCAGTACCAAGATGTTCGTGGTTTACGATCTAAATTAAATACCTTTTTTCTTAACAGTTTCGCTTTTACAGCGCAGGTTGTTGCTTTCACCGAGACCTGGTTAAAACCTGACAATTTTAACGCTGAGCTTTTTTCAAGTAACTACGTCGTTTACCGGCGTGATCGTATATCTAGAGCAGGCGGTGTTCTTATTGCTGTGGACTCAAGCCTTTCATCCGAGTTTATGCGCGATAATGCGTCGGCTACATAGTTTTCTTTACCTGCGATATACTCCACTTAGAAATCATATTCTTCCAGATCTAATCTGACTCGAGTTAATTTTGATGACGGATTTTTCATCGAAAATAGGAATGTTAAGGGTCTGTGGTCTGCTTTGACCAAAAATTGTCTACCGTAAACGTGTGGTCTAAAATATGTTATGGCCCAATGAATGGCCGCTAATTCTTTCTCAATTGTTGCTTTATTAATTTCTCCTTTAGTAAATGATCTTGATGCATAGGCAATTGGCAATTGTTTTCCTTGATACTATTGGCTTAATGCTGCTCCGCAAGCATATCCACTTGCATCAGTTGTTATACAAAATTTTTTATTGAAATCGGGATATTGTAGGATATTAGGGCTTATTAACGCAGCTTTCAAATAGTCAAAGGATTTTTTGCAATCCTTTGTCCAATCGAAAACTACATTTTTCTCGCAAAGTCTTGTTATTATTCTAGAATATTCTGCAAAATTTGGGATAAATCTTCTTAATAATTGCAAAATGCGACGAATCTCTTAGCCTCATCCGCGTTTTTAGGTTTTGGGTAATTTTTAACTGTTTCGAATTTACTGGGATCTGGCAAAATTACTTTGCTTGTGCATTTATGACCAAGGTAAGTTACTTCTTGGTTGAAAAATAAACATTTATCAGGATGTAATTTTAAATTATTTTTTCTACAAGTTGCGAAAACATCTCGTAAATTTTTAATCATATGATTTTCGGAGCATCCTAATACGACTAAATCGTCCATGTATAGGAATGCTTGTGAAGGTTTTAAGTCTGCAAATGCTAATTTCATCATTCTTTGGAATGAGTTTTGTGCTACTTTAAGGCCATACGGTAAGCTTTTAAAACGATAAGTACCATTATCTGCTGTAAAGGATGTGATATCTCTTGATTCTTCGCTGAGTTCAATCTGGTGAAATCCAGACATTAAATCTAAGCATGAAAAATATTTAGCTCTTCCTAGTCGATCTAGTATGTCATCAATTCTTGGTAAAGGAAATTTATATACGGTTAATTTTTTATTTACCTGTCTGTAATCTACAACCATTCTCCATCTTTTTTCTTGGTTATTCGGGAGTGATTTTTTCGGTACTAATAAAATTGGACTATTAAATACTGAGATTGAAGGTTCTATTATGTCATCTTTAATTAATTTATTTACTTGTTTATTAATTTGACTCTTATGAGCTTCTGGTATTCTATTTTTTTTTACGTAGACTGGGTTATTGTTTTTCCAATGAAGTGTTTGTTTGTAAAAATTATTAGTCGTAATTGGTTCTGTTTCCAATGAAAAAATGTCAATGAATTCTGCACATAATACATTAAGTGCTCTATTTGCAAACTTTGGAAAATTTTTATTTAATCTTTCTAATTTTTCCTTATTGTTGGCATCATTTTCGAGTTTTTTATTTTTAACTATTGTATAATCATTCAAATTTTCTGTACGAATATTAAAATCTTGAAGTGTTGCATTTTTATCTGTTGTATTTATAATTCTAACAAATGTTTGTTGTGAATTTGATAGTGAGTTTCCAATAAAAATACATTCAGACAATTTTTGTTGTGGGACTAGTAAATCTGAATTGTTATTTTCTATGTGAATTTGTCAAACTACTTCTGATCGTGCGGGAATTGAACTACTATTAATTGTTGGTTTGTTAGTCATCTGAATTATTATGTTTTCTGGGTAGTCATATGGTCTTAGTATTAGACCTTCTGTTTGATAATTTAAAATGCAATTATATTGTTTAATGAAATTTAATCCCAGTATTCCAGATTCATTCAGAGTTATTCTGGAAGATATGTAGCTATTAAGGTGTAAATTGAAAATATATATTTTTTTATTTATTGAGGTGGAGTTTGTTGGTTTTCCTGTTGTGTAACATTTCGGATATTTCTGGTGTTATTGCGGGTATTTCTTCGCGATACGAAATTTCGACCAGATCTTTGCTTATTTTGTCTGTTATTATTATTATTGTTATAGGTATTGAAAGAACGTCTCTATAATTATTGTTTTGGTAACTCCTGCGGAAGTTACCTCAGAACTGATTTTGTTGGCGAATATGTAATATTGAATTTGTATTTCCAGTTACTTCTGTGCAACTGTTAATAAATTTTGATATAGCTTCGTTCATTGTTGTGAACGTTCCAGCTTGCATAATGGTTTTTACTTTATCGTTGGAGAAATTTTTACACATAACTTCCACAGCTGATTGTGTAGCATACTTGATTGCTAACTCTGGTGTTAGTCCGTCAGATATGTAAGCCCCTTCCAACGATTTTGTGAGCTTTTCAATTTCAGCAGTGTATTGATTTGCAGTTCTAACGCGCTGTTGGATATTCAGGAATTTTGTTGCCAGAACTTCAACTGATTCACCCATAATTGCTGTTTTTAATTTTTGTTTTATTTCCTCAATTGAGCTTTCAGTGCTTATTAGGTTTCTGGCTGTTCCTTTCAGCTTGGTTTTTATGATCGAAACCGCTACAGCTTCATGGGTATCCTTAATTTGTTCTAAGATATCCAAAGCATCCAAAAAGCTATTCAAGTTTTCAGCTTTACCATCGAATTCTGGCAAAACTGATGAAGCAGTCTTTAAAAACTCGACTATTGTTTGTGACATTTTGTTGCTTTCAGTTTGTGAGGTTTTATTAAAAATTTCAATTTTTGGAGTTTCCCCTAGATTTGGTTGAGTTTCAGATAATAAGCTAGCGAAATCAATTTCTATCTCTCCTTCAAATGACGTTGGGGCTAATGCCTCAATGTTATATCTACCTAATGAGGATACTAATTTATCTCTAACAGCGGAAAAAATTTGTTGTGCTTCTAGTTGATGGCTGGCAGTTAATTTGCTATGTACTTCTTGTATAGCTTTGCCTATATTATTCAATGACAGTAATATTGTCGTGAGGTGTTTTAAAATGGTTATTCTTTGTATTCTTATATTTTTATTAATACATTTATAAGCTTTTTCTTCTAAAATTTTTTCTTCCACAAGTGTGTTGAGAATAGTTTCCCATTTGCCCATCGAGGTAAAAAATATATATATATATATTTTTTTTTGGGTTTAGACTTTGTCTAGACCATCTGCACGGCTCATGTATTTTTTCTTTAAAAATTTATTATGAGTTTAGTATAATTTTAGAAATAAGTTGACGCAAGTGCAGACCGTCAAAATTATCAACAAGATTTTGATAAAGCCTAATGCCTCACTATGGCCAATTACTTGAATGGAATTAATTACGTTTGCATTGGGTTCTTTTACTTTGGATTCTTTGCCTCCTATTTTGGAATAATAATTGTTAAAATTTTTTTTTTTTTTGTATATTTATTTATTTATGTTCTGTAAGGTTATACACTAGCAGAATGCGTCTGGTTTCTTGTAGTAGGATTAATAACAACCTCCATATTTGGTTCCCTAGTCATACCAATATCTTTCCAAAAACCTTTTAGCCATTGTAACTCCTTTTCTAAATCTTTTTTTTGCTATTTTATTCTCAAGCGTAGTGATTGGGTTTTTGTTCGGCATTTTATTTTTTAGACGTATCCTTTCCTCTGTGTTAATTTCTTTATACAATATGGCTACAGCCTTTCTTATGTTAAATTTGTTCCTCCTCTTTTTCTTTTATTTTTAGTGGGTTTCGGAGTCTTTGGTTCCTCAATTTTTTGTTGTTTTATTCTACGCCTATATTCTTCTATGCTAATTGCCTTAGGGCCTTGTTTAATTATTTCCGCTTCTTTTTCTAATTTATTTACTTCTTCTTCAATTGATTTACAACAATGCATGAATAATGTGTCAAATTCTTTTTGATTATTGATTTCGTTCATTGAAAAGTTAGTGTGAGAAGAAAAAAAAAATTCTTAATTTTATTAGCAAAAATCTACTTTTTGCCCGTAAACTGGCAGCCGTTAGGTTGCCAAATGCTTTTAAAATAAACTACCTAGATAATTACATACATAATCTGCTATCTCCGTTTGTCTTCTTGATGTGTGTCTGCAGCCTAAGGTCTATTCCATGTCTTCTTGATGTTTGTCTGCAGCCCAAGGTCTATTCCATTTCTCTATGCCTTACGCTTCAATTCCATGTGTTCATAATAATCTGCTATCTTCTTGATGTGTGTCTGTTTATATTTTTTTTTTTTTTGTTATATCGCAGTAATTTTAATATTTTGTTCTGTTTCAAATTTTGCAGGATTTTTTAGAGGAAGTCTGCCTATATTTCAAGCAGCAGACGAGGGAAGCTGCCTATTTAATTCAACAGTTCTAAAGGATAATAAGGAAATGGCAGGATCGCCTTGTAATATTTGGGAGCGTACTGCTAAAGATGTTTAGCAGACTGCATTGTAAACAGCAGTTTGCCTAAGCAGAACTGGCAGGTTCGCCAGGTAATGTTTGCGGATAAGAGAAAATCGAAATCTAGGTTGCAGTGCCTAGTTAGCGGCACCAGATAGAATTTACTGCCAATTGAAATGGCAGCAGGTTGAATTCTGTTCTTTATTCAAAAGTTGTTTTCTTTTATACAAAATTTCTATGAGCTAAAATACTTACTTACACTAATACCTACAAACTAAATATAACACACATATGCATTCAATTCAGTTCCCTGGGAACTGCATTCTAAGCATAATTAAATTGGCTGTGGAATGTGCAACGCAAGCATAAATGAATCATGTTAATAAGTTGTCGCGGGCAAGCTCTATACAGTGCCATACCAAGGCTTAGGTTACCATATGATGCACGGTGTACAAAATATATGTTTGTACAAATGAATGAATGTGTCAATAGAATGTCATGCCGTACCAAAGCGAGCCAAAATATACGTATGTACAATTGTATGAATATGTATGTAAGAGTCAATATATTTCCATGGCAGAAATACACTCGGAGTGCTTGCCAAACACTGCCGAGGAGCGACCCCGCTTAGAAAAATTTTCTTCTAATTGAGAAAACTTATTTCTAAAATTTTGTTGTTGCTTTGCCCGGGGTGTGAACCCAGGGCATACGAAGTGGTAGGCGGAACACGCTACCATCACACAACGGTGGCCGTCTGATGGAATTGCTAGTCGATGATCGCGAAAGAGTAAGCCGCTTTCAAAATGTAGTTCCTTTTTGAATCGGTAAAAATCGCGGCTCATTTCGTCCAGTATACGATAACTTGGCCAACCGTTCTCAACATATCGACAAATCCGTACAAATTTCTCATCACGCTCAATGATTGAACGATACAAATCATATTTTCGTTTCGATAAACACACCGATTTCGTTACTGAATGAATAATTCCTGTTAAGTCTGTCTCTCCTGACACTCGGTAGTTGGGCCCGTGAAAGGCAGTCGGCCACAAGCATTTCTTTGCCGGGCTTGTAAACAAAAGCCATGCTGGGATATTTCAAAAGTGCCATTAACATTCGCTGAAATTGCATTGTCACATCATAAATATCACGCTTGACAAATTTATCTAATGGCTTGTGATCACTTTCGACTGTGAATTCACGTCCATATAAAAATAATGAAATCGTTGACATGCGAAGATAATTGCCAACAGCTCCTTTTCGATCTGAGCCTACTTTTGTTCGCTTTTACTCAACGCTCGCGACGCGTATGCTACTGGGTGTCCATTCTGGAGCATTGTACAACCCAATCCGCATCCGTTGGCACAAGAACCGGTAACTTCGGATCATACATTGCCAGCACCGGTTCGGATGTTACGATCTTAACCCTCCGATAGATTGTGGCGTCTGGCCCGACGAGAAGGCTTTATTTTCGTGAATAACTTTACTGCTACCCACCCGATCATGAAAAACTTTAGTGAATTTTTAAGTTTAGAGGCGGTTTTTATAATAATTCCGAAAACGGTATTTTTTTGTTTTCATTTTATCTGTTTTTTTACTACCTTTATATTAAGTCCCTTACATGTTTGCCCCCTCATTTTCATACGAATTTTTTACCCGCGGAAAAGTCTTTTTCGATAACTTCTCTTTGAGCTAGACACTTCATACATAATATTAAAATGGAAATTTTGCGATCGACTTTTAACTAACTTCTCGGTGATCCAGAGACTTGAAACTTAGCAGATAGTTTGCGATAGATAGCAAATAGTTGCGATAGTTGTAGTTCGAGATAAACGAAAATCCCTGAAAAAAACGTAGGGAATCTTGTGATCGATTTTTAAGTAACTTCCCGGTGAGCTAGAGACTTGAAACTTGGGCCGTGAGTCAGAATCCGGTGACAATGCAATATTTGATCAAAAAATGGATCGAGATATTAAGAAAATTAGTTTTGATTTGGGAATCTTTCAATCCATTATTAACTAACTTCCCGGTGACCTAGAGACTTGAAACTTGGCACACAGTTCGAGGCTTGGTGACAATACAATTTACAGAAAACAAAATTCCCCTAGGTGGCGCGCTAAGTGAGGTAACTACATATCCTTGAAAAACGAGGAGAATCCTGCGATCGATTTTTGAGTAACTTCCCGGTGAGCTGGAGATATGAAACTTGAGCTGTAAGTCAGAACTCGGTGACAGTGCAATATTTTATCAAAAAATTCCGCTAGGTGGCGCATGGATCGAGATAATAGGAAAATTAATTTTAATTTAGGAATCTTTAAATCTATTTTTAACTAACTTCCCGGTTACCTAGAGACTTGTAACTTAGCACATATTTCGAGACCCGGTGATAACACAATTTATAAAAAACAAAGTTCGCTAGGTGGCGTGCTAATTGGGATAACTACAAATCCCTGAAAAACGAGGGGAATTTTGCGATCGATTTTTGAGTAACTTGCCGTTGAGCTAGAGACTTGAAACCTGGGTCGTGGGTCAGATCCGTTGACAATGCAACATTTGATAAAAAAAAATTCGCTAGGTGGCACGCGGATGGAGATAGTAAGAAAGCAAATTTTAATTTGGGAATTTTTCAATCCATTTTTAACTAACTTTCCGGTTACCTAGAGACTTGAAACTTGACAATTAGTTAGAGGCCTGGTGGCAATACAACTTATAGAAAACAAAACTCCGGTAGGTGGCGCGCTGGTCAAGATAACTGCAAATCCTTTAAAAGCATGGGGAATCTTGCAATCGAATTTCGAATAACTTCCCAATGATCTAGAGATATGAAACTTGATCCGTAAGTCAGAATCCGGTGACAATGCAATATTTTATCAAAAAAAAAAATTCCGCCAGGTGGCGCCTGGATCGAGATATTGAGAAAACTATTTTCAAATTGGGAATCTTGCAATCGATTGTTTAACTAACTTCCTGGATATCTAGAGATTCGAAACCTGAAATATAGTTTAAAACTCGGTGACAGTGCAATGTTTGATCAAAAAATTTGAGCCACGTAACGCACAAGTCGAACTATTTAGTTAGGCCCATTGTAAACTTTACCAAGTAGCGCAACTAACAGCTGATCGCTCAAAATTAGCACACACACACAAACATCACTAATGGCCATATTACGGAAATCTTTAGGGAAGTTCAAGTTAAATTTTTAAACAGACATAAAATGTTATAATTTTGGAATATAGCATCTAGGACACCTTAATTGCAGTATTTGAAAGAAAATTTTTGCTTATACTCAAGTATTTAATTATTTTTTCTAAATCTATCTTTAATATTGATACAATGATTGAAGGTATATTGATCCAATGCAACTCTGCTCTTCCTACTGTTCTTCATTCCATTCCATTCGAGTGTCCTCTTTCACTGAATTCGAGTGCCTTCGACTCTATTCGCAACATAACCTCAATTTAAGCTGCCAAACTATATAGTAAACAATGATTAGGCCATACCTTCATGGCTAGCCTTCTGAGTGTTGCAGGCGTTGTAGAATTCCAACTCGATGAAGGTCCAACTCAATACACGTCCTTGCATACTTTTGGGCGTACGCGACTTTCACCGCGATTCTCTTAAACTTTCAGGCGTATGCGAATTTCATACCTGAAAGTTTGAAAGGACGCGCATGGAGTTGGGCCTTAAAGACCTTTAAGAGCATTATCACATTTTTCTTAAAGGCATTAATATTTAGACATGCTCTGACATCTTCCGGCAATTTACTGAACAGTGTAACACCATAATTGCGAATAGAGTTTGCACTTTTCCCGGTTCGGAAGAAAGTTGTTCTAATATTTGTAACACATCACAGACTATATACCGATCGATCTGTTATATTGAGTTCTATGTTGTGCTTTATCAAGTTATTTCTAATTTTGAAAATTACTAAAAGTGTTTGTAAGATACGTATTTTTAAAACGGTTTTATTTAGCTTGAGTTGACAGGCAAGCCGCATGCACGGCCACAGGGCCGTTGTGAACGAATCTTGTAATTGAAATAAAGTAACTTCCCGATAAGCTACAAGCTTGAAACTTGGAATATAGTTCACAACCCGATGACAATGCAATAATAAGAAAAAATCGCCGCTAGGTGGCGCAAGGATCGAGATATTCGCAAAATTCGCATTTGTGGTCCGACTTGGCTCATATTTGGAACACATAATCCATATTTGGAACACATAATACATACATGAATAGAAAGCGACCTATGATGCCCGATTTGGCTCATATTTGGAACAAATGTTGCATACAGTCCAGTAGAAGTGACATCAAAATATTTTGGAGTTGGAGGAGGGACAAGCATACGTGGCGCAGAGTCGAGTAAAGTCTTTGGAAGGATTATGTATTGAGGACTTAGGTTGTAACAAATTGCCAGGAAAGAGTCTTTGTAATATGAGTCACTAAATGAACTAAATAGAATGAGAAATAATAGGCAATTAAATAAAGACTAAAAACTTGAAAATAAAATAATTAAAAAAAAATTTTAAGTTAAACGGTTTTATTGAAAACAATACTTACATGATATAATAATAGTACGAAAAGCTAGAAAATAATTAGGTAGGTCCTAGGTACTAGTCATCACACTCCTTATTAATCTAGGGCGTTGATCAGACAATTAAATAAAAGCGTTGGACGCGTCATATTTCTATTGATAGTCATAAGTAAAACCAACTGAACCTTAATCAGGTTATGCTACGCCTCACATTTTTAGAAATTTCACGCGCCCAACGCTTTTATTTAATTGTCTTATCAACGCCCTAGATTGATAAGGAGTGTGATGACTAGTACCTAGGACCTATCTAATTAATTTCTAGTTTTCGTATTATTATTATTTCATGTAAGTATTGTTTTCAATAAAACCGTTTAACTTAAAATTTTTTTTAAATTATTTTATTTAATATCTTTAATCTTAAAACCTGTTCTTATAATGGCTTGCAGTGGAAGTTCTTATTGGTAAAGACAGTATATTCTTTATTACTTTGTTTTGTAAACGCTGAAGTTCGTTTGTTTTATATTCTGCACACCGATTCCAAATTGGGTTTAAATAGGTGATCTGCGACATGAAATACGCGTTGTATAAAAGCCACAGTTGTTTTCGGGGAATAATGTTTCTATTTTTGTATAATGCGAAGTTAAATGGAATTAGTTTCAGTTCAAAAAATGGTTGCTTCTCTTTCTGCACAATGTTTTTAAATTTAAACGACTCCATTGTTATATTATTCTTTGTGATACAATATTCATCAAATGCTTTCAACGCTTCATCCAATGTTCGTTGAACCGTCTAAATTCTGTTCCACATTTTGAGCTACGATTCCAAGAATTCCATTTTCTGTCCCATCATTTGGAAACAATGTGTCATAAATTTCTGGTGCTTGACAACCAATTAACTACAAAAATTTGCAATTTTTGCTGATTCGGATCCTGTTGTTTTGTCAGCTGCTCGCATGTAAGTATATTAAAAATTAATTTTTCCATGCTCGTCATTCTTTTGCCATGTTTGAGCAATCCAACTCCTTCAATGACCTTTCATTTGACATCATTTTGCGTTATTTGCTTGATTTTCCACGAATATTTACGATCAATATTTTCCGATGATTATTTTGTGATCATATCCACTTTTCGGATTATGATGCTCCCAATATCCGGCGATTTTTATACTCAGTTGAGCAGAGCTCACAGAGTATATTAAGTTTGATTGGATAACGGTTGGTTGTACATATATAAAGGAATCGAGATAGATATAGACTTCCATATATCAAAATAATCAGGATCGAAAAAAAATTTGATTGAGCCATGTCCGTCCGTCCGTCCGTCCGTCCATCCGTTAACACGATAACTTGAGTAAATTTTGAGGTATCTTGATGAAATTTGGTATGTAGGTTTCTGAGCACTCGTCTCAGATCGCTTTTTAAAATGAACGATATCGGACTATAACCACGCCCACTTTTTCGATATCGAAAATTCCGAAAAACCGAAAAAGTGCGATAATTCATTACAAAAGACCGATAAAGCGACGAAACTTGGTAGATGAGTTGAACTTATGACGCAAAATAGAAAATTAGTAAAATTTTGGACAACGGGCGTGGCACCGCCCACTTTTAAAAGAAGGTAATTTAAAACTTTTGCAAGCTGTAATTTGGCAGTCGTTGAAGATATCATGATGAAATTTGGCAGAAACGTTACTCTTATTACTATATGTACTGTAACGACAGCCTGTCTCCATACTGGCTTGAATGAGCGGCAGAGTGTATATGCGTGTATGTGTTTATGTGTTTTGTCCGTGCCTTAGCCGCAAAGTTGCCATTAAAATAATATTAACATGATAACATTAACATTGACAACATTGTGCCTGTAGTGAACCCAATGTTGCAACGGAAATTAGATGTTGCGCTTGGCATCATGTTGTTATAATAAGAAAAATTTCACCATGCTGCTAACAACCTAGCAGCCTTGACGAATGTATTTGTGAAAGGCTATGAACGTGTGAATGCATCAGTGTAAGCGGTCAAGGCACGAACCAAATGTATCTGTGTAGGTGTTCGTTTTGTGGAGCGGTAAGCGTATGAATGTATGAGTGCATGATTGTATAGACGGAAAATACGGGAAGGCCGAAAAGAAAGTTTGGCATGTAATGGTAAAAATTTTCCGTTTTTGGGTAACGTTCCTTACCACGGCGGTGGCTATAAGAAGGGGAAAACTGAGTCAACGGGCCAAAGTCTTGTTTCAACAGTGCCCAGTGCAAGTGAGTAGTGAAAAATCACAAGTGAAGTGCGCGTTTACAACCGTAAATTACAAAGTGCATAGTCCTTAGTAGTGCGCGAATTAAACCGCTTTGTAAATAAAATTGTGCGCGTCGAAAAGTTTCCGCGGTACGTGCAAAGAGCTGGAATCAGTTGTCAAAAAATTACAAGTTACAAGAGGTAAGATATTATACTCTTTTTTAGGCATGCTTGACGGGAGCTGGGGCTTCAACCTTGCCTATCTCCACAGCAAGCCAAAAGAAAACTTGCATCGACATATACATCTCTGCATACAAATATATGTATGTAGATGAATATATGACTATGCAGACAAGAAATCCGTAGGCAATTATGTATATGCACATAGATACACATTTGCTTTTGAATTTCTAAATAGATTTTCTTTTGTATTTAATTTCAGCGCACAATTGATTTTCCTTTGGGAAAGACCCACTGGGCACGTATATGGGCGGCGTACCGCCAAAAAGCAAATACATTATACTTGGCGGTCAACACAACAACAACAACTACCACGCACTACACTAAAATTTTAATTTGTTAGCGCACTCCACAACAACAACCACTATAGCATTTTCATATTGAAGATATAGGGCCGCAACAACCACAACAGCATTTTTTTTATAGTGGCGGCATAACGTTCAGCAATAACTACACCATTTTTGCTATATTGGCGGCGCAATACCAACCACAACCGGTATTTATTTTCTATATTGGCGATATACGGCCGCAACAACCACAACGGCATTTTTTTTATATTGGCGGCGTAACGCCCAACAACAACTACATCACATTGGCGGCATACCGCTCAACACCAACTATATCATCCCCATTACATTGGCGACGCAACGCCAACAACAACAACATCACACTGGTGACATTCCGGCCAAAAACAATTGCCACGCATCCACAAACACTACGTTCTATTTAATTCGTGGCATGCGCACACCAACAACAACAACAAATACTTCGTACAAATTCTTCAAAAACACAATAAAAACTGTCAACATCGATATCAATTTTCACCGGCGGCATTGGGCCGCAACAACAACAGCCACTACACCATACACAACAAAAAAAAAAAGATACAAGACGATTTTTGGCAAAGCAGACAATAGAGGAAAACACTAGCAACAACCACAACAAAGCTGGTAACAACATTTTTATATTTTTTGGGGCTAGTTTACATACTTTGGAAACACAAACATCGGCGGAGGGAGGAGCTTTTCCAACAACATGTATAGTGACATTATGAATTTTACATATTTTGAATTTATTATTACGTTTATTTAAATATTGTTATAATTGTCAGAATTTTGATTGGGAACGGAGGAAAGGGTTAGTTCATTTCCGGGGCCAAGCATTTATGTTTCGAACATATAATTTTTGAGTTTTACCATAACTCCATATTTTATAAGTTAGTCGGAGCACTTTTGCCTCCACCTTTTTTTTTTTTTTTTTTTCTTTTTTCTCTTTTTGTCTCTCCGTTTCCTTCTCCTTTTTTAATTTTTCTACTTCAGTTTGACACTTAATTTTCTTGGTATTTTTATACCCCCACTTTCTACCATATACACATTTTTCTTTTGCATATGGTTTCTGCTACCTATGGTAGCACCAAATTGAGATTTTCATATTTTCGAATTTTTGCCATTTTTTTTTTTATTTTTGGTACTTACTTCTATTATCATTGGCAAAATAAATTGCCACATCACACCCGGAGGGCGTATATACACAGTGCGCCTTCAGCACCAAGAACATTTTGTTTTCTTTGATTACACATTTTGATTTCTTTTAATTTTTTTTTGCGTTTTACCATCACGCGGGCTGCTCCGATACTACCAAAGCACTCATTATCAAAGGTCACCAGCGAGTGATCTTGGCTGAGTGTTTGAGTGTGATCATAGGTATATATGTATGTTTTTGACTCTGCTATTTCAGCGAATTCAGCACATCCACTCAACTACACCGGCGCCGTTGGAGTACGAGTATATGGGTGAGTGAAAATTGAGTATAATATTTTTCCTAATACACCTGTTTAGTTGTATGTACATGTGTTAGCACAGATTCCTGCTCTTGCAAAAATAGAACAGGAATTAGCAAATCAGAAAGAAAAAAAAACAGATTGCATCGAACATATGTACATGCATGAAAAACGTCACAAACGTACATTTGCACTTACATACATACCTTTTGTTTTCATAAACATATGAATTCTTTTGCCTTGATGACCTACTTTTGCATTGTACATATTTGATCATATGTTTACTTGAGCGGTTGCGGTAGGTCAGAGATTAGGGTACTTGGATTTTTTTACTTATTCGCCCTCGTATTTTATTTTATTTGAATTTGTAATTTTAGGGTTTAGAATTAGGCCCTAGTAATAATATGGCATTAGGGTGGCCCTAAAAGTTTAATTTTTTTATTTTGAGCTCGGACACCTTGTCTATTAGCCATAAGTATCTTGTATTGTATGGAATCTGAAATTCATCTACTTCTTCCTGTATTCCCTTGAATTTATAAAGTTAGCTAGTAATAAGATTCAGTATTATATTTGAGCATTTTTCTTTACTTTGAGTAAATAGAAGCTTTACAAATTGATACTAGTTAGCCTTTTGGAAGTCTTGGCAAATTATTTTGTAGTACATTTTGATTTTAAAGTTTTGTTGAAATTATTGAACTAGTGGTAGGGTATTAGTTGGTAATTTGGAAACCAAAAAGTTTGTAAATAAATCGTAAGAATTATGTTTGGATGATATTTTAATATTTTTAATAATGCAGGACTAAGGCGAATTTTGGTGTTGGTGCTGCGCTTGTGCGTGGCAAGGTAAGGTGAAGGTGAGTGGTAGAGAAAAATGACCAAGTGACAGACGGACATACTAGTGCCAGGTTTGGGGGCACTGTAAGGTAAACAGGAGTCAGCACAGTGCCCACGGTGCAGTGCAAGTTGCACTGCAGAGGGAGGGTAGACTCCACCTGACAGGACAGGCCTCCATCTTTTTCCCCTCTTAACTCTGCCCCTCACGTTTATTTCTATCTTTTTAAGCTTTTTCTCTCCTTTCTATAAACATGCAGGTATGAACCCTCTTTTTGTTCATGTGGCTGCGGGTGAGGTCGGTGGTGCAATACCCCGCCCAAGACGACGAGCTAGCCTGGGCCCGCAAGCATACCTGCTTGCCGCCGCTCCTCACCACCCAAACAGTCAACCACGTAACAATGGCGCCCAACGGTAATAGCCCGGTAATCTTTTTTTATTTCCCACACTTTACAAATCACTCTATCTTTCACTATTCTTTAAAGTGGGATGATACTTTTCTTCTAGATTTCCTGTGTTTTTTTTTTTATCCCAAGTCCATCCAAACCCAATCCCTATTTCCGTCTTTTGACAGGACAGGGACAGTCATGATGGCAACGCCGGTTGGGTTCACCTGATCGACAAGTGTCATCATGACCAGAGGATAGGGATTAGCTGAGTGCCCATGTCAGGGTTCCTTTGTTGAACTTTAACAGCTCGACAAAGTGGTAACTGGTATGGCACTTAGCTAGCGACGGACTTAGGTAGGAGATCGTGGCGAGCTGTTCAAGCTACCTTACCGGGAGTCCAGCACTGCCGGTAAGTGAGGTTTACAGTCGTCGCCACGATATTTAGGAGTAGGAGGTGTGGCATCCACGCTTAGGAACAAGTTCTTGAACGTGAAGTGCCATACTTCTACGGACAGCACGAAAACTGACTGCACAGGATATAGATACGAACGAACACACTGCCTTCACCGAACCTTCGCCAAGGCAGCACCGCACACACCAATACACACTCAATTTCAGTAGTGACTTTTTTTTTTTTTTACTGGCTAATTTCCAATTTAGTCTTTTTATATTTTCTTATTGGAATTATTTCCAAACAAATTTGTTCAAACTGCGTTATAAAATTTTTGGTTTTTGCTATTATATCGTTCTTAGGGTTGTTTCATATTGCTTTCCATTTTTAGTATTAGGGACTTGAAAAAAAAAAAAAAAAAAAAAAAAAAAAAAATTTTTTTTTTACACATACATATGTATATTGAAAGTCGTATACATTTTGTAGGTGTTTAGCATATTCCATAAATTACAGAGTATCTTGGAATTTTTTTGTAATAATTAGAACTAAGTTTTTATTTTTCTGTTTTTATTTTTGAGCTTGGGTTTTGGGTGAACTTTATTAATTCCTTTCTAGGCGTTTAAGATATACAATTTCAGTTTGTTTTGTCATATCCACACCATTACTTGAATTACCATACACATATATACATACACACAAACATATTACCTATTAATTGATTGAATTTTTATATACCTACATTGTAATTTTTATATCTATTAGTTAATATCCATGGCGGCCACCGTGGTGTGATGGTAGCGTGCTCCGCCTATCACACCGTATGCCCTGGGTTCAACTCCCGGGCAAAGCAACATCAAAATTTTAGAAATAAGATTTTTCAATTAGAAGAAAATTTCTCTAAGCGGGGTCGCCCCTCGGCAGTGTCTGGCAAGCGCTCCGATTGTATTTCTGCCATGAAAAAGCTCTCAGTGAAAACTCATCTGCCTTGCAGATGCCGTTCGGAGTCGGCATAAAACATGTAGGTCCCGTCCGGCCAATTTGTAGGGAAAAATCAAGAGGAGCACGACGCAAATTGGAAGAGAAGCTCGGCCTTAGGTCTCTTCGGAGGTTATCGCGCCTTACATTTTTCGGCCATAACCGTTTAGACGGTTAAGCGCCAATTAAGTAAGTAAGTAAGTTAATATCCATTATTTATATATATTTTTTATTGGGTTTTGGGTGAATTTGGACCTGTTATCTTATAGTATTTACTTTTTTATTATTTGTTGGATCTGCAAGTACAAAGAGATTGTTTTTATCGGAATATTTTCTTTGCATCTCAATTTTTTTCTTTTTCGCATAATTTTTTTTCTCTTCTTTTTTTTCCATTTGGGTTGCGGTTTGGATATCGTGTCCTTGGATATATTAGGGTGTCTGGCTAAATAGATTCTTTTAATTTATATTTTTTTCATATTTTTTACATAAGTCTATTGTTCAGACAGTGAATGTCTGATAAAGAGACAGAGAACCGCGTAATTGGGGGATTGGGGATTTTAAATTCCGATAGGCGCGTTACGAGAAGTCACACTCGAGCGCTTGAAAATCAAATCGTGGGTTCAGTTTTCAACCAGATCGACACTGGTATTCCGAGGGCCGTCGACTTTGTGCCCACAGACTATTTTAATAGGTGCGCGTCGCGGATCTTCGGATCTTTTGGCCCTGAACGCCCGATTAGGATCTCTGTCGCGAACGGGGTGTCAGTCAGTGAGGCTGAAAATTCATTGAACTTTTCCCAGAAGATCGATTTGGTGTGCCAAGTGTCGGATAGCGGAGATGAGGGTGCCCGAGGGGGCGATGTTCCAGTGGTGGGCGCACCGGTAGGGGATCCCAGAGGTCTTAATGCCCCTCTTCCTGAAGCCACCCGCCAAGACACCAATGTCGAACAGCTGAGCCGAATGATGGCTATGATGGCGCAACAACAAGACTTGGTTGTGCAAATGGCAGGGGAGGTCAGGAGCATTAAGACCAATGTTGATATCCTGGGTGGTCGCGTAGCGGATATGGAGGCTTCCGCGCAACCTTCGGGACATCGGTCCGCCGTGGCATCAACGCCACAACCTCAAAACCAGAGGGGGGAAACTACTGCTCGTGACGGTACGCCGAATACCAATCGGACTGCCGAGCGGGACGGTGGTAACCCTCCAAGGTGGAAAAAATTAGATTTGGACAAGTGGCACATCAAATTCGATGGGACAAACAAGGGAATGAGCGTCGAAAGCTTCGTATTCCGGGTGGAGAGAATGCGGGAACAACACAACATCTCCTACTACCAGTTATTCACGGACTTTCATTGTCTGGTTTCCGGCGGTGCCTTGAAGTGGTATTGGCAGGTGCTCGAAGACCATTCCGATGATCCCGATTTTGGGTATTTTGGTCTGAAAGCAGAACTGCTAAGTCACTTCAAGTCCGCCGAGTCCGACTATGAAATAATCCGTGAAATAATGGAACGGAAACAGCAGCCCGCAAAAGCTTTCGACGACTTCTATAGCGAAGTCCACAACCTGACGTTCCGTTTGCGGAAGAGAATCCCTGAGAGGGAATTGGTTGGCATAATTAGGGGAAATCTTAAACCGTACCTAGCCAACCTGACCTTCGCCATTAAAATGGACTCGTTGGCGGAGCTCAAAGCTGAGTGTAAGAGAGCGGAAAAACTCATCAAGGAAAATAAGAACCGGTCCAAACCAGTTAATGAGATAGGGTTCGAACAGCCCGATATACTGGGAGAGAGAAAGTTAGAAGCTTTTGATAGAAAGCCTCAGCGCCCACCCCAATACCAACCACAACCTCAACCCCTACACCAAACCCCAGCCAACCCCAATAGTGTTCGTCCTTCTGTTAGTCCTGCGTCTAAGTCGACTGTGAATTCCTTTTGTGCTTCTCGCTTCCACTTGATGCTGTGTTTTTCGTGCGGTATGCCGGTGGATCACTTTGTGAAAAACCCGCCGGAAGCCCAAAAGCCGAATAAGTGTACGTCCTCGTTTCACAATATGGTCTGTTTTGCTTGTGGTATTGATTCGTCCTTTTGTGTATTTAAGCCTCAGCAGGTGTGACGACAGCCTGTCTCCATACTGGCTTAAATGAGTGGCAGAGTGTATATGCGTCTATGTGTTTGTGTGTTTTGTGTCCAGGTCCGTACCTTAGCCGCAATGCTGCCAGTAAAATAATATTAACATAATAACATTAACATTAACAACATTGTACCTATAGTGAACACAATGTTACCACGGAAGTAAGATGTTGCGCTTGGCATCATGTTGTTATAATAAGTAAAATTTCACCATGTTGCTAACAACCTAGCAGCCTTGACGAATGATATGTAACTATGTGTTTGTTCTGTTCGGTATTATGTATGCGGATGTGTATTTGTACAAGGCTATGAGCGTGTGAATGCATCAGTGCGAGCGGTCAAGGCACGAACCAAATGTATCTGTGTAGGTGTTCGTTTGGTGGAGCGGTAAGCGTATGGATGTATGAGTGCATGATTGTATAGATGGAAAATACTGGAAAGCCGAAAAGAAGGTTTAGCTTGTATAGGTAGGAATTTTCCGTTTTCTGGGTAACGTTCCTTACCACGGCGGTGGCTATAAGAAGGGGAAAACTGAGTCAACGGGCCAAAGTCTTGTTTTAACAGTGTCCAGTGCAAGTCTAGTGGTGATATTCAAAAGTGAAGTGCGCGCTTTTAAACGAAAGTGGAAAAAAAAAAAAAGTTAACAAAGTTTGCAGTGCGCGAATTTAATCGCATTTTTGAAAGCTTGTGCGCGTCGAAAGTTTCCGCGGTACGTGCAAAGAGCTGGAAGCAGTTTTCTGCCAATAAATTCCGCAAGAGGTAAGAACACATATTCTTTTTTTTTTCGGGCATGCTTGACTGGAGCTGGGTCATCCACCTATCCTACCTCCCAAGCGAGCCAAAAGAAAACTTGCATTGTCATTTACGCTCCTACATACAAATATAGGTATTTAGATGAGTATATGACTATGCAGACAGAAAATCCATAGGCAACTGTGTATAGATACATGTACATAAATACGCTTTTACCTCTGAATTTTCTAAAGAGATTTTCTTTTTTTTGCATTTAATTGCAGCGCATGATTGATTTTTCTGGGGAGAGGGTCCACTGGGCACGGTTCTTGGCGGCGTACCGCCCAAAAACAAATACATTATTCTTGGCGAAATACCGCCCGGCAACAACAACCACAACCGCGTTTTTTTATATTGGCGGCATAACGCTCAACAACAACCACAACAGCGTTTTTTTATATTGGCGGCATAACGCTCAACAACAACTACAACATTTTTGTCATATCGGCGGCGCAACACCAACCACAACCGGTAGTTAGTCTCTATATTGGCGATATACGGAAGCAACAACCACAACAACAATTTTTTTATATATTGGCGGCGAAACGCCCAACGACAACTATATCACATTGGCGACATACCGCTCAACACCAATTATACCATCTCCACTACGTTGGCGACGCAACACCAACAACAACAACATCACACTGGTGACATTCCGGCCAAAAACAATTGCCACGCTTCCACAAGCACTACATTCGAGTTAATTTGTTGCATGCGCACACCACAACAACAACTGCAAAAGCACAATAGAATTAGGAACATCGACAGCCCTTTTCACCGGCGGCATTGAGACGCAACCACAACAACAGCCCGTCAACACATAGGACTTTTGGAAAAACGACACAAAACAAAAACACAAGTAACCACAAACACCTGCAGAGGGAGGAGCTTTTCCGGCATTACATCAGATAACATTATTATTTTTATATACATATTTTGTTTTATATTATTACCATTACCATGCAAACATTTTCATAAGGGGCATAAAGAGTTAGTAGGAAACGGGCAAACGGGGCACTCTATTTCCGGGGCCGAGCATTTCTTTGTCGCGCATATAAAGGCTGAGTTTATTTGACTCCATACTTCAGGAGTTAATGGTGGCACTTTTGCCTCCATCATCTTTTTTTTTATCTTCGTTTCTTCATTTTCTTTTTTTTTATTTTTCTACTTTAGTTTGACATTTAATTTTTGTTTGTATTTTCATCCCCACTTTCTACCATATACACATTTTTCCTTTGCATACGGTTTCTGCTACCTATGGTAGCACCAAATTGGGATTTTCATATTTTCGAATTTTTGCCATTTTTTTATTTTTGGTACTTACTTCTATTATCATTGGCAAAATAAATTGCCACATCACCCCCGGAGGGCGTATATACACCGTGCGCCTTCAGCACCAAGAACATTTTTTTCTTTGATTACACATTTTGATTTCTTTTAATTTTTTTTTTTTGCGTTGTACCACCACGCGGGCTGCCCCGATACTACCAAAGCACTCATTATCAAAGATCACCAGCGAGTGATCTTGGCTGAGTGTTTGAGTGTGATCATAGGTATATATGTATGTTTTTGACTCTGCTATTTCAGCGAATTCAGCACAACCACTCAACTACACCGGCGCCGTTGGAGTACGAGTATATGGGTGAGTTAAAATTGAGCATAATATTTTTCCTAATACACCTGTTTAGTTGTATGTACATGTGTTAGCACAGATTCCTGCTCTTGCAAAAATAGAACAGGAATTAGCAAATCAGAAAGAAAAAAAAAAAAAAAAACAGATTGCATCGAACATATGTACATGCATGAAAAACGTCACAAACGTACATTTGCACTTACATACATACCTTTTGTTTTCATAAACATATGAATTCTTTTGCCTTGATGACCTACTTTTGCATTGTACATATTTGATCATATGTTTACTTGAGCGGTTGCGGTAGGTCAGAGATTAGGGTACTTGGATTTTTTTTACTTATTCGCCCTCTTACTTTATTTTATTTGAATTTGTAATTTTAGGGCTTAGAATTAGGTCTTAGTAATAATATCGCATTAGGGTGGCCCTAAAAGTTTAAATTTTTTTTGTTTGAGGCCAGACACTGGGTCTATTAGTCGTAAGTATTTTTTTTAGAGAATTGAATTTGGAATGTATCTACTGGTTCTTACACTCTTATGAATTTTTTTATGTTCACCAGTAATAAAGTTTGGCATTAAGTTTGAGCAATTTTTCTATTGTTACTTTGAGTAAACTTTTGAAACCCTTGGAAAATTATTTTGTAGTAAATTTTGATTTTAAAGTTTTGTTGAAATTATTGAACTGGTAGTAGGGTACTAGTTGGTAATTTGGAAACCGAAAATCTTGTAAATAAATCATAAGAATTATGTTTGGATGAAATTTTAATATTTTCAATAATGCAGGGCTAAGTCGAATTTTGGTGTTGGTGCTGCGCTTGCGCGCGGTAAGGTAAGGTGAATGTGAGTGTTTAGGAAAATGACTGAGTGACAGGGGACAGACCCATGTCAGGCTTGGGGGCACTGTAAGGTAAACAGGAGTCAGCACAGTGCCCACGGTGCAGTGCAAGTTGCACTGCAGAGGGAGGGTAGACTCCACCTGACAGGACAGACCTCCATCTTTTTCCCCTCTTAACTCTGCCCCTCACGTTCATTTCTATCTTTTTCAGCTTTTTCTCTCCCTTCTATAAACATGCAGGTATGAACCCTCTTTTTGTTCATGTGGCTGCGGGTGAGGTCGGTGGTGCAATACCCCGCCCAAGACGACGAGCCAGCCTGGGCCCGCAAGCATACCTGCTTGCCGCCGCTCCTCACCACCCAAACGGTCAGCCACGTAACAATGGCGCCCAACGGTAATAGCCCGGTAATCTTTTTTTTATTTCCCACACTTTACAAATCACTCTATCTTTCACTATTCTTTAATCATCCCACTTTTCTTCTAGATTTCCTGTGTTTTTTTTTATCCCAAGTCCATCCAAACCCAATCCCTATTTCCGTCTTTTGACAGGACAGGGACCGTCATGATGGCAGCGCCGATTGGGCTCGCCTGGTCGACAAGTGTCGTCATGACAAAGGTATAGGGAGTGGTTGAGTATGCATGCCAGGGTTCCTTCTTTTGGTTTCTACAACTGGACTAAGTGGTACCTGGTATGACGCTCAGCCAAAAGACGGACGTTAGCAGAAGGTCGTGGCGAGCTGTTTAAGCTACCTTACCGGGAGTCCAGCACTGCCGGTAGGTGAGGTTTACAGTCGTCGCCACGATAGATAGGAGTAGGGGGGTGTGGCAGCCACACCTGGAAACTAGTTGATAGGTACGATGTGCCACACTTCCACGGACAGCACGAAAACTGACTTGACAGTAATTAGATACGGACCAACATACCGCCTTCACTGAACCTTCGCCAAGGCAGCACCAGACACACCAAGACTTATATATATATTATAACTCAGGTTCAACTCATATCCCAACTTTAAGTTAATATTTCTAAATCCCTGCCTTTTATAAAAAAAAAAAAAAAAAGGTCGGAAAGTTTAGAATTTTTCAATAATTTTTTTTTTTAATATATCCTTCAAGTTTTCTTTTGTAGTTGATTTTTTTTTATTTTTTTTTTTTCTCTTCTTATTTTCATCTTGGTTTTTAAGTAGCCATTTTTGTATATTGCATTCGAATTTTTATATATTTAATTTATAGTGAAAATTGTTATTTTTCTTACATATCTACACACACATCCTTAGCATTTAATTTTCTTACACGTCTTATACATACAGGCATTGCCTGTTATTCCCTTTATTAATTTTGTTTATTTTGCAATTTCCAATTGTAGGGTTTTCGATAGGTTTTTTTTATATACCCCTGGTCGATGCATATAACCTCAATACATTGCTTATATATTTAGTTATTCCACAAACAGAAAAAAGATTTAAGTTTTCATTTTTGGTTTTGGGTTCATAGACATTTAAGGCAATTCACTGAATCCTTTCTTATCTCTAAGATACACACATATACACATTGTCTGGATTTTTACACATATTCACACATATTTGAAATACACATCCATTTAGTAACACACATTATTTACAATAAATAACTTATTTACATATAATTTTTTTTTCTTGCTAAATTTTGTTCAGTCTTCTATCACCTAACACCAAAATACATAGATTAACATATCTTTTTCGTATTTTTTTTTTTTTTTCTACCGCTCGTTACTCGGTTAGGTGTGGGGTTTTATTTTCCTTGGATCCATTACACGTAAAATTTTGAGTCTTGATTTTTTTTTCTTTCTTTTCTCGTTTGAACATTTGCTTAAACGTCCTTTTTTTTGCTGCTGCAGACAGTGAATGTCTGACCAAGACCAGGGCAAACATACCGAGGAAAGACCTTTTGGGGGATTGGGGATCTTAGATCCTAATAGGCGCTTAACTAGAAGCCGTGCGCGAGCCCTGGAAAACCAGATCGCCGGGTCCGTGTTCAATCAAATCGACACTGGTATTCCCAGGGCCGTCGACTTTGTGCCTACAGATTACTTCAATAGGTGCGCGTCGCGGATTTTCGGATCGTTTGGCCCTGAGCGCCCGATTAGGCTCTCTTTCGCGAACGGGGTGTCGTTCAACGATTCGGAAAATAGTTTAAATTTTTCCCAGAAGATCGATTTGGTGTGCCAAATGTCCGATAGCGACAACGTGGGTGCACAGGGGGGCGATGTTACATCGCGAAACGCACCAGCAATGGTTGACGGCGGCTTGAATGCTCCTCGCACCGACGCTAATGAGCAGGCAACCAATGTTGAACAGCTGAGCCGCATGATGGCGATGATGGCGCAACAACAAGATTTGGTGGTGCAAATGGCGGGTGAAGTGCGAAGCATCAAGACCAACGTCGATCATCTTGGTGGCCGCGTGGCAGAGATGGAGGCATCCAGTCACGCGGTGGGACATCGGTCCGCTGTGGAATCCACGCCTGAGCCGCAGAACCGTAGGGGGGAGCCTGCTACCCGCAACGGCATTCCGAGTGGCAGTCGGATTGCTGAACGAGATATTAGTGACCCTCCAAAGTGGAAAAAGTTAGATCTGGAAAAATGGCACATCAAATTCGATGGAACAAGTAAAGGTATAAGCGTCGAAAGCTTCATCTTTCGGGTGGAAAGGATGCGCGAGCAGCATAATATTTCCTACTTCCAGCTCTTCACGGACTTTCATAGTCTGGTTTCCGGCGGTGCTTTGAAGTGGTATTGGCAGGTCCTTGAGGACCACGCGGACGAACCCGATTTCGGCTATTTCGGGCTGAAAGCAGAAATGCTAAGCCACTTCAAATCCGCCGAGTCCGACTATGAAATCATCCGTGAAATCATGGAAAGGAAACAGCTGCCCGCGGAAGCTTTCGATGACTTTTATGCCGAAGTCCACAATATGACATTCCGTTTGCGGAAGAGGATCCCTGAGAAGGAGTTGGTTGGCATCATCAGGGGCAACCTCAAACCGTACCTGGCCAACTTGACCTTCGCCATAAAAATGGACTCGTTGGCGGAGCTCAAGTCGGAATGCAAGAGAGCCGAAAAACTTATTAAAGAGAACAAGAGTAGGGCTAGGGTAGTTAGCGAGGTCGATTTTGAGCAGTCAAGGGTAGGAGAGGCAACAAAAGTCGAAGCCTTTGATAGGAAATCCCAACACCAATTCCAATCCTTACCCCAGCACCAAACCACAGCCAATCCCAATATTGTTCGTCCTTCTGTTAGTCCCGCGTCCAAGTCGACTGTGAATTCATTTTGTGCATCACCCTTCCACTTGATGTTGTGTTTTTCGTGCGGTATGCCGGTGGATCACTATGTGAAAAACCCGGCAGAAGCACAAAAACCAAATAAGTGTTCGTCCTCGTTCCACAATATGGTCTGTTTTGCGTGTGGAAGTGATTCGTCCTTTTGTGTTTTTAAACCGAAGCAGGGAAACCCCAGGCTGGCGGAGTTGACCGGGGACTTCAGCCAGAAGCCAGGCAACCCGGCAGCACAACCGTAAAGATTTTGAGTAGGGAAGAGGGAGATAGAAGAGTTGAAAAGGTAGAGGGAAAGTTGAAAATGCGCGAGGGAAAAAGTTTACATCAGAGGAAAATTGAATATGAAGAAGCTAGGAAAAGAATATTTTGTGATACAATAAATGCAAGTAGGAAAAACAGAAATTTCAAGAAAATAGAAAAGATGAGGGAGAAGAGAAAATATTTCAAAAGGGTGAAGAATAAAATAGTTGCAACAATTGTTACCGTGAAAGGAGATAACAGATTTTACGCCAAAACAAAGATAGGAGGTCATGAGGTTCTGGCTCTCTTAGACTCAGGGGCGAGTGCCAGCTGCTTAGGCAAAGACTCAGCTGCACTCCTTCGGGGAAAGGAAGCCTCGATCGTGCCAATCAGGGGCCAAAATATCCGAACCGCGAACGGGGAGGAAACCGCCGTGGTAGGGGTCATAAAGTTACCAGTCGTGTGGGATAATACGACCAGGGAATTAGAATTTTTGATAGTTCCTGATCTGCAACAGGAAGTATATTTTGGGATAGATTTTTGGCAGGCCTTTGGTATGAGTGTTGTGAGTAAGGGTATGAATGGGAATGTGTGTCCAAATATAGCCAGTGTGGCGGAGCTCGTGCCCGCCGAGGGTGACTTGTCTTTCGATGCTGTGCAGCACGTTTTAACGCCGGAGCAAAATAATAGGTTGGAGCGTGTGAAAGCCCAATTCCCGTCCTTCGCGGTATTAGGGTTAGGTCAAACAGATAAGGAGGAACACGTCATCGAGGTGGTTGACGAGAATCTGCCAGTAAAGCAGCGCCATTACCCGATTTCACCAGCTATTCAAAAACTCATATACGCAGAGTTAGATCGAATGTTGGGCATGGGAGTCATCGAGGAGTCCAACAGCAGCTGGAATTCGCCGGTATCGCTGGTAATAAAAGGGACGAAAAACCGCTTGTGCCTTGACGCTCGCAAAGTCAACGAACGAACAATTAAGGATGCCTACCCCTTACCCCACATTGATGGAATCCTCAGCCGACTACAAAATACACGATTTATTTCCGCGATAGATTTGAAGGATGCCTTCTGGCAGATTCCTCTGGAGAAGAAGTCAAGAGAAAAGACTGCTTTTACTGTCCCTGGCCGACCCCTTTACCAATTTACCGTCATGCCTTTCGGGTTGTGCAATGCAGCACAACGAATGTGTCGTCTCATGGACAAGGTCATTCCGGCCGCTTTACGTGAATGTGTTTTTGTTTATCTTGACGATTTGTTAGTTTGTTCTGTAGATTTCGAGTCCCATATGTGTTTATTGGAAAAGGTCGCTCGGTGTCTTCGCGAGGCTAAGTTAACAATTAACGTAGAAAAAAGCAAGTTTTGTTTTAAAGAAGTTCACTATCTAGGATACGTAGTCGGGGATGGATGTATTAGGACAGACGCCAACAAAGTGGTAGCTGTGAGGGACTTCCCAGTTCCGAAAACCCCGAAGCAACTACGACGGTTCCTGGGCATGTCGGGCTGGTACCGACGTTTCATACAGGACTATGCGACTATTGCAGCCCCGCTACACGACTGCCTCAAGAAAGACAAAATCAAAAAGTTTGCAATGACGGAAGAAGCAATAAAATCATTTGAAATTTTAAAGCAGAGTTTGGTTTCTGCACCGGTGCTCACACATCCTGACTTTAAGCGTCGTTTCTATATTCAATGTGATGCATCAACCGACGGAGTGGGAGGGGTTTTGTTTCAACTGGACGATGACCAGAACGAAAGACCGATTGCCTACGTTTCGGCAAAACTTAATAAGGCGCAGAAAAACTATAGCATTACTGAACTTGAATGCTATGCTGCGATCGTGAGTGTTAAAAGATTCCGACCTTATGTGGAAGGAACCCCGTTCACCATCATAACTGATCATGCCAGCCTCAAATGGCTCATGAATCAGAAAGATCTTTCTGGGAGGTTGGCAAGGTGGAGTTTGAAACTCCAGGGTTATGATTTCGATATCCAACATCGAAAAGGTGCGCAAAACGTGGTTCCCGACACACTCTCACGAATGCACATGGACGAAATACTGACGAACGACAGAGCCATAGACGTGTGTCTCGAGTCACCATGCTTCGAGTCGGAGGAGTATACGGAGTTAAAAAAGACGGTGACCGAGAACAAAGATAAGTTGCCAGACTTATGCATATCGGACGGTTACGTTTATAAACGGACGAAATTCGACAGGGGGGACGAACTTCTAGCGGATCAGACCTGGAAGCTCTGGGTTCCGTCGGAACTGCGACCGGGGCTGGTAGAGTCGTCTCATAGCTCACCTTCCGCTGGTCATGGTGGCATCCACAAGACGCTGTCACGACTACGTCAAAAATACTACTGGCCAGGAATGGTCACTGACGTATGCGCCCATGTAAAAGACTGCGAAACCTGCAAAACTAACAAAACTCAAAACGTGTTTAAACAACCCATGATGGGAAAGCAAAAGCTCACAGAGCGACCTTTCCAACGTTTATTCATTGATTTTATGGGTCCTTATCCTCGTTCTAGTGATGGTAACGCGTATGTCTTTGTTTGTCTAGATCACTTTATTAAGTTTGTGTTTTTAAAACCCATGAGAAGGGCCACTTCAGCTGAGGTTATAAAATTCTTAGAGAAAGAAGTCTTTCACGTGTTTGGTGTGCCCGAATATGTCCATTCGGACAACGGCAAACAATTCGTCTCGGAAATATTCAAAGAGTTTTTGGAGAAATACGGCACGACACACGTGAGAACTGCATTTTATTCACCTCAGGGTAACGCTGCGGAAAGAGTCAACCGATCTGTGCTGCAGATAATTAGGTCCTCCATAAAGGGCAACCAAAAGAACTGGGACAAACGCGTCAGCGATGCCGCATTTGCAATACGCAGCGTGACTCACTCAGCCATCAACATGTCGCCATACTATGCCACTTTCGGTATGCCTATGATACAGCATGCTGCGTCATATGAGCTATATCGAAAGTTGGCGGCGTTGAAGGATGGTGACGTGGAGATAGATACGGCTGGTGATAAGATGCAGCTCATAAGAAAGAGAATTATGAAGGAGCTGAAGCTGGCCCACGATAGAAGTCAAAAGGTCTACGACACCAGGAGTAAGGATATAAAGTTTCAGATTGGACAAGTGGTATATCGCCGCAACTTCAAACAAAGCTCCCAAGTTGATAAGTACAACGCTAAATTAGCACCGAAACAAGTAAAGTGTGTCGTACTTAATTCCATAGGTAATTCAATGTACGAGCTTGGCGATAGTAGTGGGAAGAAGATCGGCGTATACCACGCTAAAGACATTTTCGCAAAATAGCTTAATGTTCGTTCTTGTAGTGTTAGTACTCTTGTTCTCTGTTATTTATTTATTTATCGACGTATTGTATTTATTAGCTTAGTGACGTATGTGATTATATTCTGAAATTATTTTTATTTATTTCTTTTTTTTGACCTTTTGATTTACTTGATTATTTTTGCATTTAGTTATTTTTTTTATTTTTCTTTTTTTATTTATTTATTTAGTTTACCTACTTGACCATTTGATCCGTGATATTTTTTATATATACATTTTTTTTTTTGCCATCTGTGATATTTTATTTTATAATTTTTTTTTATTGTTCTGCTAACTGTGATATTTTATTTTATTTTATTTTATTTTAGTTTTTTTTATTTTTAGTTATTTTTTTTTATTTATCTTATCTGTGATATTTTATTTACTATTAGATATGTAGAGTAGTGTCTGTGATATAGGTTTAAGTAGTAGCATTAGCCCAGCGATTTAGTTCGCAGTTAGGCAGTGTGAAAATTTAAAGGCTTGAAGAGAAATAGGCCCGGCATTGAGTCGTGGGTCGAGGCCACACGTTGGACGCGGGAAATAATACTTGTCAGGCTACGTTCGAATTCTTTACGCCCACGCTCCATAGAGCAGGCACCATCGGCGGTTGCGAGCCTGTGACGACAGCCTGTCTCCATACTGGCTTAAATGAGTGGCAGAGTGTATATGCGTCTATGTGTTTGTGTGTTTTGTGTCCAGGTCCGTACCTTAGCCGCAATGCTGCCAGTAAAATAATATTAACATAATAACATTAACATTAACAACATTGTACCTATAGTGAACACAATGTTACCACGGAAGTAAGATGTTGCGCTTGGCATCATGTTGTTATAATAAGTAAAATTTCACCATGTTGCTAACAACCTAGCAGCCTTGACGAATGATATGTAACTATGTGTTTGTTCTGTTCGGTATTATGTATGCGGATGTGTATTTGTACAAGGCTATGAGCGTGTGAATGCATCAGTGCGAGCGGTCAAGGCACGAACCAAATGTATCTGTGTAGGTGTTCGTTTGGTGGAGCGGTAAGCGTATGGATGTATGAGTGCATGATTGTATAGATGGAAAATACGGGAAAGCCGAAAAGAAGGTTTAGCTTGTATAGGTAGGAATTTTCCGTTTTCTGGGTAACGTTCCTTACCACGGCGGTGGCTATAAGAAGGGGAAAACTGAGTCAACGGGCCAAAGTCTTGTTTTAACAGTGTCCAGTGCAAGTCTAGTGGTGATATTCAAAAGTGAAGTGCGCGCTTTTAAACGAAAGTGGAAAAAAAAAAAAAGTTAACAAAGTTTGCAGTGCGCGAATTTAATCGCATTTTTGAAAGTTTGTGCGCGTCGAAAGTTTCCGCGGTACGTGCAAAGAGCTGGAAGCAGTTTTCTGCCAATAAATTCCGCAAGAGGTAAGAACACATATTCTTTTTTTTTTCAGGCATGCTTGACTGGAGCTGGGTCATCCACCTGGCCTACCTCCCAAGCGAGCCAAAAGAAAACTTGCATTGTCATTTACGCTCCTACATACAAATATAGGTATGTAGATGAGTATATGACTATGCAGACAGAAAATCCATAGGCAACTGTGTATAGGTACATGTACATAAATACGCTTTTACCTCTGAATTTTCTAAAGAGATTTTCTTTTTTTTGCATTTAATTGCAGCGCATGATTGATTTTTCTGGGGAGAGGGTCCACTGGGCACGGTTCTTGGCGGCGTACCGCCCAAAAACAAATACATTATTCTTGGCGAAATACCGCCCGGCAACAACAACCACAACCGCGTTTTTTTATATTGGCGGCATAACGCTCAACAACAACCACAACAGCGTTTTTTTATATTGGCGGCATAACGCTCAACAACAACTACAATATTTTTGTCATATCGGCGGCGCAACACCAACCACAACCGGTAGTTAGTCTCTATATTGGCGATATACGGAAGCAACAACCACAACAACAATTTTTTTATATATTGGCGGCGAAACGCCCAACGACAACTATATCACATTGGCGACATACCGCTCAACACCAATTATACCATCTCCACTACGTTGGCGACGCAACACCAACAACAACAACATCACACTGGTGACATTCCGGCCAAAAACAATTGCCACGCTTCCACAAGCACTACATTCGAGTTAATTTGTTGCATGCGCACACCACAACAACAACTGCAAAAGCACAATAGAATTAGCAACATCGACAGCCCTTTTCACCGGCGGCATTGAGACGCAACCACAACAACAGCCCGTCAACACATAGGACTTTTGGCAAAACGACACAAAACAGAAACACAAGTAACCACAAACACCTGCAGAGGGAGGAGCTTTTCCGGCATTACATCAGATAACATTATTATTTTTATATATATATTTTGTTTTATATTATTACCATTACCATGCAAACATTTTCATAAGGGGGCATAAAGAGTTAGTAGGAAACGGGCAAACGGGGCACTCTATTTCCGGGGCCGAGCATTTCTTTGTCGCGCATATAAAGGCTGAGTTTATTTGACTCCATACTTCAGGAGTTAATGGTGGCACTTTTGCCTCCATCATCTTTTTTTTATCTTCGTTTCTTCATTTTCTTTTTTTTTATTTTTCTACTTTAGTTTGACATTTAATTTTTGTTTGTATTTTCATCCCCACTTTCTACCATATACACATTTTTCCTTTGCATACGGTTTCTGCTACCTATGGTAGCACCAAATTGGGATTTTCATATTTTCGAATTTTTGCCATTTTTTTTATTTTTGGTACTTACTTCTATTATCATTGGCAAAATAAATTGCCACATCACCCCCGGAGGGCGTATATACACCGTGCGCCTTCAGCACCAAGAACATTTTTTTCTTTGATTACACATTTTGATTTCTTTTAATTTTTTTTTTTTTGCGTTGTACCACCACGCGGGCTGCCCCGATACTACCAAAGCACTCATTATCAAAGATCACCAGCGAGTGATCTTGGCTGAGTGTTTGAGTGTGATCATAGGTATATATGTATGTTTTTGACTCTGCTATTTCAGCGAATTCAGCACAACCACTCAACTACACCGGCGCCGTTGGAGTACGAGTATATGGGTGAGTTAAAATTGAGCATAATATTTTTCCTAATACACCTGTTTAGTTGTATGTACATGTGTTAGCACAGATTCCTGCTCTTGCAAAAATAGAACAGGAATTAGCAAATCAGAAAGAAAAAAAAAAAAAAAAACAGATTGCATCGAACATATGTACATGCATGAAAAACGTCACAAACGTACATTTGCACTTACATACATACCTTTTGTTTTCATAAACATATGAATTCTTTTGCCTTGATGACCTACTTTTGCATTGTACATATTTGATCATATGTTTACTTGAGCGGTTGCGGTAGGTCAGAGATTAGGGTACTTGGATTTTTTTTACTTATTCGCCCTCTTACTTTATTTTATTTGAATTTGTAATTTTAGGGCTTAGAATTAGGTCTTAGTAATAATATCGCATTAGGGTGGCCCTAAAAGTTTAAATTTTTTTTGTTTGAGGCCAGACACTGGGTCTATTAGTCGTAAGTATTTTTTTTAGAGAATTGAATTTGGAATGTATCTACTGGTTCTTACACTCTTATGAATTTTTTTATGTTCACCAGTAATAAAGTTTGGCATTAAGTTTGAGCAATTTTTCTATTGTTACTTTGAGTAAACTTTTGAAACCCTTGGAAAATTATTTTGTAGTAAATTTTGATTTTAAAGTTTTGTTGAAATTATTGAACTGGTAGTAGGGTACTAGTTGGTAATTTGGAAACCGAAAATCTTGTAAATAAATCATAAGAATTATGTTTGGATGAAATTTTAACATTTTCAATAATGCAGGGCTTAGTCGAATTTTGGTGTTGGTGCTGCGCTTGCGCGCGGTAAGGTAAGGTGAATGTGAGTGTTTAGGAAAATGACTGAGTGACAGGGGACAGACCCATGTCAGGCTTGGGGGCACTGTAAGGTAAACAGGAGTCAGCACAGTGCCCACGGTGCAGTGCAAGTTGCACTGCAGAGGGAGGGTAGACTCCACCTGACAGGACAGACCTCCATCTTTTTCCCCTCTTAACTCTGCCCCTCACGTTCATTTCTATCTTTTTCAGCTTTTTCTCTCCCTTCTATAAACATGCAGGTATGAACCCTCTTTTTGTTCATGTGGCTGCGGGTGAGGTCGGTGGTGCAATACCCCGCCCAAGACGACGAGCTAGCCTGGGCCCGCAAGCATACCTGCTTGCCGCCGCTCCTCACCACCCAAACGGTCAGCCACGTAACACAGGGAAACCCGAGACTGGCGGAGTTGACCGGGGACTCCAGCCAGAGGACAGACAACCCGGTAACCCAGCAGTAAAGATTTTGAAGAAGGAAATGAAAGAGAATAAAGTTAAGGTAGAGGAAAGGATAACAGAAAAACGGGAGGTCAAAAGTTTGCACCAGAGGAAGTTAGATTACGAGGAGGCAAGACGTAGGATTTTTTGTGAAGCAATACTAAACAATAGGAGAAATAGAAATTTTAAAAAGATAGAAAAGATGAGGGAGAAGGGGAAATATTTCAAACGTTTAAGAAATAAAATAATTTCAACAATTGTGACTGTAAAAGGCGATAACAGGTTTTTCGCCAAAACCGCGATAGGAGGTAGGGAAGTTTTAGCTCTCTTGGACTCAGGGGCGAGTGTCAGCTGTTTAGGGAAAGGCTCAGCGGCACTCCTGTGCGGTAAAGAGGCCTTGATTGTGCCAATCAGGGGCCAAAATATCCGAACCGCGAACGGGGAGGAAACCGCCGTAGTAGGAGTAATAAAGTTACCGGTTGTGTGGGATAATTCGATGGAAGAATTAGAATTTTTGATAGTGCCAGGTCTACAACAACAAGTTTATTTAGGTATAGACTTTTGGCAGGCATTCCGTATGAGTGTTGTGAGTAAAGGTTTGAATGGGAGAGTGAATGCTGCCAGTGTGGCGGAGCTTGTGCCCGCCGAGGGTGACTTGTCTTTTGACGCTGTGCAGCACGTTTTATCGCCGGAGCAAGATGATATGTTGGAGCGCGTGAAGACCCAATTCCCGTCCTTCGCGGTACTGGGGTTAGGCCGGACAGACAAAGAGGAACACGTCATCGAGGTGGTGGACGAGAATTTGCCAGTCAAGCAACGCCATTATCCAATTTCGCCGGCCATACAAAAACTCATATACGCAGAGTTAGATCGAATGTTGGACATGGGAGTCATCGAGGAGTCCAACAGTAGTTGGAATTCCCCCGTATCACTGGTCATTAAAGGAACGAAGAATCGGCTGTGCCTAGATGCTCGCAAGGTGAATGAAAGAACTATAAAGGACGCATACCCCTTACCACATATTGATGGAATTTTGAGCCGCCTACAAAACACAAGATATATTTCCGCAATCGACTTAAAGGATGCTTTCTGGCAGATTCCCCTCGAGAGGAAATCACGTGAAAAGACGGCCTTCACTGTCCCTGGCCGACCCCTTTACCAATTTACCGTCATGCCTTTCGGGTTGTGCAATGCAGCACAACGAATGTGTCGTCTCATGGACAAGGTCATTCCGGCCGCTTTACGTGAATGTGTTTTTGTTTATCTTGACGATTTGTTAGTTTGTTCTGTAGATTTCGAGTCCCATATGTGTTTATTGGAAAAGGTCGCTCGGTGTCTTCGCGAGGCTAAGTTAACAATTAACGTAGAAAAAAGCAAATTTTGTTTTAAAGAAGTTCGCTATTTAGGATACGTAGTCGGGGATGGTTGTATCAGAACGGACGCCAACAAAGTGGTAGCTGTGAGGGACTTTCCAGTTCCGAAAACCCCGAAGCAACTACGACGGTTCCTGGGTATGTCGGGCTGGTACCGACGTTTTATACAGGACTATGCGACTATTGCAGCCCCGCTACACGACTGCCTCAAGAAAGACAAAATCAAAAGGTTTGCAATGACGGAAGAAGCAATAAAATCATTTGAAATTTTAAAGCAGCGTTTGGTTACTGCACCGGTGCTCACACATCCTGACTTTAAGCGTCGTTTTTATATTCAATGTGATGCATCAACGGACGGAGTGGGAGGGGTTTTGTTTCAGTTGGACGATGACCAGAACGAAAGACCGATTGCCTACGTTTCGGCAAAACTAAATAAAGCGCAGAAGAACTACAGCATAACAGAACTAGAATGCTATGCTGCGATCGTGAGTGTTAAAAGATTCCGACCTTATGTGGAAGGAACCCCGTTCACCATCATAACTGATCATGCCAGCCTCAAATGGCTCATGAATCAGAAAGATCTTTCTGGGAGGCTGGCAAGGTGGAGTTTGAAACTCCAGGGTTATGATTTCGATATCCAACATCGAAAAGGTGCGCAAAACGTGGTTCCCGACACACTCTCACGAATACACATGGACGAAATACTGACGAACGACAGAGCCATAGACGTGTGTCTCGAGTCACCGTGCTTCGAGTCGGAGGAGTATACGGAGTTAAAAAAGACGGTGACCGAGAACAAAGATAAGTTGCCAGACTTATGCATATCGGACGGTTACGTTTATAAACGGACGCAATTCGACAGGGGGGACGAGCTTCTAGCGGACCAGACCTGGAAGCTCTGGGTTCCGTCGGAACTGCGACCGGGCTGGTAGAGTCGTCTCATAGCTCACCGTCCGCTGGTCATGGTGGCATCCACAAAACACTGTCCCGACTACGTCAGAAATATTACTGGCCAGGAATGTTCACAGATGTATGCGCCCATATAAAAGATTGCGAAACTTGCAAAACAAACAAAACTCAAAACGTGTTTAAACAACCCATGATGGGAAAGCAAAAGCTCACAGAGCGACCTTTCCAACGTTTATTCATTGATTTTATGGGTCCTTATCCTCGTTCTAGTAATGGTAACGTGGATGTCTTTGTTTGTCTAGATCACTTTACTAAGTTTGTGTTCTTAAAACCTATGAGAAGGGCCACTTCAGCTGAGGTTATAAAATTTCTAGAGAAAGAAGTCTTCCACGTGTTTGGTGTGCCCGAATATGTCCATTCGGACAACGGCAAACAATTCGGCTCGGAAATATTCAAAGAGTTTTTGGAGAAATACGGCACGACACACATGAGAACTGCATTTTATTCACCTCAGGGTAACGCTGCGGAAAGAGTCAACCGATCTGTGCTGCAGATAATTAGGTCCTTCATAAAGGGCAACCAAAAGAACTGGGACAAATGCGTCAGCGATGCCGCATTTGCACTACGCAGCGTTACTCACTCAGCCATCAACATGTCGCCATAATATGCCACTTTCGGTATGCCTATGATACAGCATGCTGCATCATATGAGCTATATCGGAAGTTGGCGGCGTTGAAGGATGGTGACGTGGAGATAGATATGGCTGGTGATAAGATGCAGCTCATAAGAAAGAGAATTATGAAGGAGCTGAAGCTGGCCCACGATAGAAGTCAAAAGATCTACGACACCAGGAGTAAGGATATAAAGTTTCAGATTGGACAAGTGGTATATCGCCGAAACTTTAAACAAAGTTCCCAAGCCGAAAATTACAACGCTAAATTAGCTCCAAAACAAGTAAGATGTATTGTTTTAAACGTTATAGGGAACTCTATGTATGAACTTGGCGACAGCAATGGGAAAAAGATCGGCGTATACCACGCTAAAGACATTTTTGCAAAATAGTTTAATGTTTTTTTTGTAGTGCTAGTACTCTTGTTCTATGTTATTTATTTATTTATCGACGTATGTGATTATATTATTAAATTATTTTTATTTATATTTTTTTTGACCTTTTGCTTTATTTGATTATTTTTGCATTTATTTATTTTTTTATTTATTTTACCTACTTGACTATTTGATCTGTGATATTTTTTTTTATACATTTTTTTTTTTTGCCATCTGTGATATTTTATTTTATAAATTTTTTTTTGTTATGCTAACTGTGATATTTTATTTTATTCTATTTTATTTTATTTTAGTTTTATTTATGGTTTTTGTTATTTATTTTATCTGTGATATCTTATTTACTAGTTGAGATGTATAGTAGTATCTGTGATATACGTTTAAGTAGTAGCATTAGCCCAGTGATTTAGTTCGTAGTTAAACAGAACAAAAGTCTAAAGGCGTGAAAAAAAAAATAGGCCCGGCATTGAGTCGTGGGTCGAGGCCACACGTTGGACGCAGGAAATAATACTTAGCAGGCTGCGTTTGGATTCTTTACGCACACGCTCCATAGTGCAGACACCATCGGCGGTTGCGAGCCTGTAACGACAGCCTGTCTCCATACTGGCTTGAATGAGCGGCAGAGTGTATATGCGTCTATGTGTTTATGTGTTTTGTCCGTGCCTTAGCCGCAATGTTGCCATTAAAATAATATTAACATGATAACATTAACATTGACAACATTGTGCCTGTAGTGAACCCAATGTTGCAACGGAAATTAGATGTTGCGCTTGGCATCATGTTGTTATAATAAGAAAAATTTCACCATGCTGGTAACAACCTAGCAGCCTTGACGAATGATATGTAACTATGTGTTTGTTCTGTTCGGTATTATGTAGGTGGATGTGTATTTGTGAAAGGCTATGAACGTGTGAATGCATCAGTGTAAGCGGTCAAGGCACGAACCAAATGTATCTGTGTAGGTGTTCGTTTTGTGGAGCGGTAAGCGTATGAATGTATGAGTGCATGATTGTATAGATGGAAAATACGGGAAAGCCGAAAAGAAAGTTTGGCATGTAATGGTAAAAATTTTCCGTTTTTGGGTAACGTTCCTTACCACGGCGGTGGCTATAAGAAGGGGAAAACTGAGTCAACGGGCCAAAGTCTTGTTTCAACAGTGCCCAGTGCAAGTGAGTAGTGAAAAATCACAAGTGAAGTGCGCGTTTACAACCGTAAATTACAAAGTGCATAGTCCTTAGTAGTGCGCGAATTAAACCGCTTTGTAAATAAAATTGTGCGCGTCGAAAAGTTTCCGCGGTACGTGCAAAGAGCTGGAATCAGTTGTCAAAAAATTACAAGTTACAAGAGGTAAGATATTATACTCTTTTTTAGGCATGCTTGACGGGAGCTGGGGCTTCAACCTTGCCTATCTCCAGAGCAAGCCAAAAGAAAACTTGCATCGACATATACATCTCTGCATACAAATATATGTATGTAGATGAATATATGACTATGCAGACAAGAAATCCGTAGGCAATTATGTATATGCACATAGATACACATTTGCTTTTGAATTTCTAAATAGATTTTCTTTTGTATTTAATTTCAGCGCACAATTGATTTTCCTTTGAGAAAGACCCACTGGGCACGTATATGGGCGGCGTACCGCCAAAAAGCAAATACATTATACTTGGCGGTCAACACAACAACAACAACTACCACGCACTACACTAAAATTTTAATTTGTTAGCGCACTCCACAACAACAACCACTATAGCATTTTCATATTGGCGATATAGGGCCGCAACAACCACAACAGCATTTTTTTATAGTGGCGGCATAACGTTCAGCAACAACTACACCATTTTTGCTATATTGGCGGCGCAACACCAACCACAACCGGTATTTATTTTCTATATTGGCGATATACGGCCGCAACAACCACAACGGCATTTTTTTTTATATTGGCGGCGTAACGCCCAACAACAACTACATCACATTGG